>NW_015150560.1:376092-377842 GCF_000732505.1 Cyprinodon variegatus
TATCTACATTATGATCCAAAATTCTGAGATTAAAGTCAGAATTCTAACTTTTTGCCCATACTAAACTGAAAAAAAATTTAAAAATCAGTTAACTTTTTTTTATTCTTTAAGCGGCCCTAATCCTCTTCCGTATGTGTGTTTTTTTTTTTTTTTTTTATAGATATCAAAATTACTAAAGGTTTGGTTTCTCTGTGTTTTTATTTATTTTTAGGCATGGAAAAGATTAACTTCTCAGGAGGGGAACCATTTTTGCATGAAAGGGGAGATTTCCTGGGGAAAATGGTTCAGTTCTGCAAAGTGGAGCTGCAGCTCCCCAGTGTCAGCATAGTCAGCAACGGAAGCATGATCAGAGAAAACTGGTTTCAGAAATACGGTAAGAACCGATTTTTATTTATTTTTAAATAACTAAATGTTTGAGTAAATACATTTATGAAAAATTATATTTAAAAAATGATGGTGCGGTATCTTTGCTGCCACCTCCTGGTTCAGAGCAGAACTGCTTGTTCCAGAGGTGGTTAAAAAAAACATGAGAACAACAAGGGGGAGCAACGATTGGCTGGGGGAGGGGGGTGTGGCTTTAATTTATTTTAGATAAATTAAATGTGTATGTAAACAATGATTGAGCAACTTAACGTTGATAAACAAGCTTCAAAAACACAGTATTGAACATTTTCCTGAACATGAGGTCATATAAACATCATGTACACAAAGGCAACATAACGACGGCTTGTTTTTGTTCATTTAACTTGCCTCTTTTACAGTTTCAGGATTCCGACTGTACAGGTAAAAATAAGTTTATTCATCCAGTTATAATCAAATTAAATCAAACAAGTTAATATTTAAAATTTCTCATATTAAATAGAATCTAAACAATCCAAGAAGCAATAATGTTGCATCAACGAGATACACTTAGATATTTCCAACCGACGCAAGTTGGTTTAATTAATGGTCAAAGTATGTTGATCTTGAGTTTTAAGGATTCTTGCCTTTTTTCAAACATCCCGCCCGAACACAGCAACTCTTCATGTTCAGACTTTGCATTTCCTTTAAGCTACAGCCTGAACCAGAAGATAAAAGGAAATAAACACTTGTTCAATAAATGGAAATACATTTTCCACACCATGATCTACACAATATTCTATTTAACACATCTACCAATTGTTTTAAATTAACTAAAGATGCTTGATTTCCTTTTTTTAGTGTATCTGACAGCCAGTTGGATCTAAAACTGAATAGGAGTTTTTATTAACTAATGCAGAAAAATCTAGATAGACATAAATAAACTACGGCAATGTATTTCTGTGAGTAGTAGGAATCTATTTCTGTTAGATTTATATTTTTTTCTACTTGATTGCTGAAGCAAACCATGTTTTTAAAGACAGTCTAAGTTTTTAAAAGTTCCTCCGATAGCTTATTGGCTTCATTTATCGATGTCATGCACTAGTAATGTGGGAATACATTGATTTTGCAATATATTGTGATTTTCGTCGTATTGATTTTTTAAAAAGAAAACAATTTTACCTACAACAATGAGCGAAAAAGGGCCACCTCTGCACAGCCACTCTGGCAGATACAGTAGTAGCCGTTCAAAACTTTCCCACTTTTCTTGATGGGCCCTCGGCTGGTCTCCTTCAATTCCTTTTTAAACATCAATCTTTCTACTAAAACTATCATGAAACGAGGACAGATGCACCCAGCATTCAGGAGAGACAGTCAGTAGGAAAGTTCAAAACGTTTATTAAAGGAATAG
>NW_015150560.1:378726-381871 GCF_000732505.1 Cyprinodon variegatus
AGATATCAAAAAAGTACTCCAGAGTGTTGTTCAGCATGGGGGTGAGTAGAAAATGAAGGCTAATCATGTTTTGGGTGTACTATTCCTTTAAATAACGAACAAAACTAAAGTGGAGCTGTGGCTCGCGGATACTGCAGGAGGGGGGCGGGGCACCGCCAAATCTCTGACACTCTGTGGGAGAAACACAGGTAAGTGACCACGATCATCTGACTGAAGAGGATGATCTCTGTGAGTCACTTACCTGGTTAAGCAGTTCAGTCCATACCCCCTTGAGGGGGGAGCAATCCAGCCGATGGGCTGACAGCTGACGCGGCTCGCGTCACCCAGAGTGTTACCGGTGCTGCAGCTCCGGAAGAGTTGCAGGAAACCGATCCTAATCAGGGATACAGATCAGGCAGGAACAGAACAGGAGGAAGGATCCAGGCTTCCAGGCAATAACAAGCTCCAGACAGGTTGGAGTCTGACAGAGTTTAGAAGCGTGGCCAGACGGTCACACACAGAAGCAGAAAGGATCAGGTGCAGACAGGCAGACTCAGTGGCAGAGGGTAGCCGAGACAGGACGTGGAACCAGAACTTGATGCAGGACCTTTAAACTGGTCTCCTCCCTGGAGCCAGGCTTACTGACATAAAAACGGATCCTCCCCACACATAGAGCCAAAAACCCAGAGGACTCAGCGGGGGAGGAACAGTGGACGATCAGGAGACGAGACAGACACAAAAAACCCTCTTTCCACTGGCTGCCAGGATCCAGGACATGAACCATGAAATAAAACTGAACAGACAGGCTGACAGAAAACAAATAAACAGACTAACAGAAAGACAAATAATGATCTGGCCCTGAATGCTCAGGCTGAACAGAATATACACCAAATGAAACAGGTGAGAGGAATAAATAATAATTGAGGCAGGGAGGGAAAACGACAGGTAAAAGAAATTACCAATTAAGGAAGGGCAAACAGGCCAGATCATGACAAAAATATTCTGTCATGATTTGTGGACACTAAGATCTAAAGAGAAGCATCATCTCCTGGTCGGACCCTGTAATTCAGTAAAAGGGTGGAATCAGAGTAAAAAATATGCAAGAGGAGGTCACTGCAGTGGCTGGAAGTTGGAGGAGATTCCGCAGGGATTTGGAGGGAAGTGAGCTGCCATTCTGCTGGCGTTTGACTGGGAAGAGTCATTTCGAATGGCTGCTACTGTAGCGCTGTGGATTCATTTTGCTCTGTAGAGCCGTATCTCTTCACAGTGGAAGACGTAGACTGTCTAAAACCCCCCAAAAAAACATGGATACCAAAATAAAGTGATCAATATCTTCTGACACAGCACTTCCTTTTTCATCTGTACATTTACTTTCATGGTTTAGGAAAAAAATGCAATTTATAGTGATATTGCATTATTGTGATAATATCATACTGTGACCCAAGTCCTCTATTATACATTGCATTTAATGAGCGTATAAAATGTTAAACTATTATCTTTCGTAGGAGAGTTTCTGGACATCCTGGCCATCTCTTGTGACAGTTTTGACGAAGAAACCAACCAGATGATCGGCAGAACTCAAGGCAAGAAGAGTCACATCGAGAACCTGTACAAGATCCGCGGCTGGTGCCAGCAGTACAAGGTGGCCTTCAAAATCAATTCAGTTATCAACAGCTTCAACGTTCACGAGGACATGACTGAACACATCAACGAGCTCAACCCTGTGCGCTGGAAGGTAATAACACACCTGGAGCTGAAATAATTCATCCTGATTAATCCATTATTGAGATAATCAACTCATTTAGTAATCGTTAAATGGAGTATAGAGACTGTAAAACAAGCCTTTAGCTACAGAGTGACCCACTTAGAGCAGTGAATTATATTAAAATTGTAAAAAAAAAAATACATATAAACATTTTGCATTTAAGAAAAAAGTTTTATTTTACCCTAGTTTAAGTTTTCTTTACATTTGGCTATCTGATTAATTGACAGATTAATCAATTTGAGAAATAATAATTAGTTGCAGCCCTAAATCAACCTGTGTGGTTCATGATGCATCTGCAGCTAAACGTGGTTCTTATCTCTGCTCAGGTTTTCCAGTGTCTGTTGATCGATGGAGAGAATGCTGGCGAGGCGGCCCTGAGGGAGGCGGAGAAGTTCGTCATCAGTGACCAGCAGTTCCAGGAGTTTCTAGACACGCACCGCGCCGTCTCCTGCCTCGTACCAGAGTCCAACGAGAAGGTATATATTACAGAGGCAGTCCACTGACACTCTTCAGGGCTCAGCTGGACATTTTTATCAACCTCTTCTTTTCTCATCAAATGAGACTGTAAACGGCCGATTAGACCTCTGCATCCGCACACATCAAATGTCGCTTGAGTCTGGTCGCGGACCAGTTTTGCTGGTATGCTAATGTACCGTCGCGTCGGTCTGGAATTTCTAGACACATCTTTGTCAGTGAAGCTGAGTGCTCCCACATCTCTTCCTTCATGGTGCCCATCTACAATAAAATATCCAAAATTCTGAGATTAAAGTCAGAATTCTGAGATTAAAATCCGAATATTGAGACTAAAGTCAGAATTTTGAGATTAAATTCAGAATTCTGAGACTAAAGTCAAAATTCTGAGATTTAAGTCAGAGTTCTGAGATTAAAGTCAGAATTTTGAGATTAAATTCAGAATTCTGAGAAAAAATTCGGAATTCTGAGATTAAAGTCAGAATTCTGAGATTAAAGTCAGAGTTCTGAGATTAAAATCAGAATATTGAGACTAAAGTCAGAATTTTGAGATTAAATTCTGAATATTGAGACTAAAGTCAGAATTTTGAGATTAAATTCAGAATTCTGAGACTAAAGTCAAAATTCTGAGATTTAAGTCAGAGTTCTGAGATTAAAATCCGAATATTGAGACTAAAGTCAGAATTCTAAGATTAAAATCTGAATATTGAGACTAAAGTCAGAATTTTGAGATTAAATTCAGAATTCTGAGACTAAAGTCAAAATTCTGAGATTAAAGTCAGAATTCTGAGATTAAAATCCGAATATTGAGACTAAAGTCAGAATTCTGAGTTTAAATTCAGAATTCTGAGAAAAAATTCAGAATTCTGAGATTAAAGTCAGAATTCTGAGATTAAAGTCAGAGTTCTGAGATTAAAATCAGAATATTGA
>NW_015150560.1:382416-384435 GCF_000732505.1 Cyprinodon variegatus
AAATAGAGTAGCAATACTCTTAGAAGAATATTAGTTACTTAAGTACTCCTAAAGTAAATGTAAGGGAACAAAGGTAACCGGTTACTACCCACCTCTGAGGAAGGTTTGTTGGAGAAAAACAGCTTCATGGATTTTTGTTTTAACTCTCAGTTGTAATTTAGATTTTTTTTTCTCACACCTGCATCAACACAAAGTAATATTTAACACCTTTTAACGCTGAATTTGTTTCAACAGATGAGGAACTCGTACCTGATCCTGGACGAATATGTAAGTTCCTTACATTTCCTGTAATCCGACAGTGATGCTTTATTAGCCTTCACCGTGGTGCGTTCAGATCATCGCCCTAAACCTCTTCCCTCCCTCCTGCTTCTGCAGATGCGTTTCCTGGACTGTCGAGAGGGAAGGAAGGACCCTTCCAGATCCATCCTCGATGTTGGTGTGAAGGACGCCATCAGCTTCAGCGGCTTTGATGAGAAGATGTTTCTGAAGCGAGGAGGGAAATACGTGTGGAGCAAAGCGGACATGAAGCTGGAGTGGTGAAACTGAGCTGATCGCTTATCCAATGCTTCTGTTTGCCTCTTGTTACACTTTGGATAAGATTATTGTAAATAATTCATGTAAAGCTTTCAGTGTGTTTTTATTTTTTCTATATATAATGTTTTAAATTAAATGTAAATAAAGTTTATTTTTGCCAACTGAAGCCATAGTTTTTTATGGTTAGTTTTTTTCTGTTACTCCGTGGGGCCTAAAGGTATTTAATCAGCCCCTGATTGTCCAAGAGTTACTATTGGGATGAAAGTTCAGCCGTTTTCATCATAGGTTCCCATTAACAATGAGAAAGTCAATATACGTAAACCTGAATTTATCTGAACATCACGTCAGTTATAAACGAAAAAGATGCCTGACCCTCATAGACCTGTAACTCCTCCTCCTCCGCTCATTACCTGTATTTATTGTTTTTAACTCATTATCTGTGTAATAGACACCTGTACACGGCTTTAAACAGTGAGAATCGAAACTCAAATAGCTTAGTGAAAGGATTAGAACTGAAGAAGCACTGAAATACAAGTAACCCCTTAAACATTTCTTCTGTCCTCCCAACCCTGCCTTAAGGAAATAAAAACACTTTGCATTTTTTTTAAGCTTTCACTTCATTTCTGTCACCTGTTTCCATCCCAAAACCAGTTAACAGCTTCCACAGCACTCACAGGGTGGGGCTTCTTCAGAAAAAATAATAAATACTGTAATAATATAATATTAATAATATGAATTCTTCATTTTAGCAGGTAAATAAGCTGAACTGCCAACTTAATATATGTAATTCGGACTCAGATTACATATTTATTGACAATTTTGACATTGACAATGTTATTACTTTTTTTTTTTTTAGATCTGTAAATATATTTATATATATTATATTTTTTATTTTTAGTGTGGACAGTTTTATTGCATTTCTGCATTTTATTGTATTTCTTTAGATGATGATTGTGTGCAATATGTTGTTTATATACCTGGAGTGTGTAATTTCCCCCCTGGGATCATTAAAGTATTTCTGATTCTATCTCTTGGTCAATTATAGACCGATATCATATCTTCCTTCCTTTCTTACCTAAAATTCCTCAGAAAGTTGTTGCCAAACAAATTTGCAACCACTTACTTCTGCTATTAAAATAAGATAATTAGAATGCAATAACAATAAGATTTTTTTTATTATTATTTTAAACATAAATTGTCCCATTCCATCTACAAATGGTCTTACCTTCTTAAATCAAGGAAAATACACTTCAAGAAAAATTGACTTACTTCTACTTTAATTTTTGCTCTGTGTTTTCAGTACATGGGCCATAACAGCATTCTGCAGGGGCACTGGCCCATTATGGCCCCTGTCTAGAACCGCCCATGCTATCAGGAGAGACGCTCAAGTTTTTAAAATTCTTCAGAAATCCTTAAGAATTTATTATCAATACAATTGTAAATATTAACATAGTTTTTGGCTTTTTTGGAAGAAGAATCTGAAGA
>NW_015150560.1:385493-386805 GCF_000732505.1 Cyprinodon variegatus
GAAAATGAAGGCTAATCATGTCTTGGGTGTACTATTCCTTTAAGCTCACTTCTTTAATTAGGATGAATTGTCTATGCTTGACTTTTCCAGGTGAAGGAAGCCAAGAATGAAGTCATTGACCTTTGCTTCCAAGATGTAAAAGTACGAACTCTGCCCATCTTAGCACGAGGTAAACATGCTAACACATCAACTTGCAAAATATTGATTAAAACAACTATGATTACTCTGATGTGTGGGAGTTTTTTAATAAATGAAATACATTACTATCTACTCCTATTTGCAGTAATATATTATTGCATGTGATTATTTTTACCATATTTTAGAGCAATGCAAAAAAAACGTTTCCAGTTCAAAATGCATCAAAATTAATAATCTAATATTCTAAAACTTTATGAAATTATATTGATAGCTATAGTTTTATATATGTTATACATCTAAACACCTCAAACCAAAAACCAGGCTATGCAACTGCATTACAAATTAATGTAGGGGAAAAAATGAGTTACTGAACATAGAGGCTGAGCTCATTGCTATATGTGAGGATTTCTGTCTATAAGGTCTGCAAAAGTCTGTTCCTGGCAGACAATTATTTGAGCGAAAGGTGGATATTACATACATTTTAAATGCTTGAAGTCCTACTGTGAGATTTGTAGTATTTGCATAAAACCTTCTCATTGTTCCTCTTTAATTATGCATTTTAATTGCAATGCAATGCAATTCAGTGACTCTTTAGGTCCTCCATACTAAAGTGGGTCCTTCTAAAATTGCTATCTATACAGCATGTCATGCAGTAATTTTAACAGTCAATATAGTTTATCACACATACATCAGAAGATCAACCTTGTCTTTATTGGACTGAAGTCCAGTATATCACATCATCACATCACTCAGGATGTGCTCTCTTCGTCTTTTTCCTGGACAGGGCCGCCTTTTACAGCTGCTTGTTGTATCTCTGCTTCATTTTCCTTGAACCCCAGTTGACCTCGGCAGATGGACGCTCACAGTGAGCCTGGTTCTGCTGGAGGTTTCTTACTGTTCAAAGGGAGTTTTTCCTCTCCACTGTCGCTACAAGCATGCTTAGTGATAGGGATTGCTGAAGAGTCAATGAGTCGATGCAATGAACTGGTTTTCCGTAGATAGATCTTGACTGGATGATTTGGCGAATTGTAAAGTGCCTTGAGATGACGTGTTGGGGAAATATTGAGGAGAACCAGAGCAATCTAAACGAAATAAATAAAAACGCTGGAAATATGTTTTTATTCAACATTTTTATTTATCACATTCAATTCAGTTTATTTCTATAGCACCAATT
>NW_015150560.1:388131-389332 GCF_000732505.1 Cyprinodon variegatus
AAATAAAAACATATTTCCAGCGTTTTTATTTATTTATTTTTATTATAAGTAAATAAATAATCAAAGTATGCACATTTTAATTTTATGATTATTTATTCCGTTCAATAATCTAATCATATCCAGTTTCAATCATGATGTGCCTTTGGGTACTATAGTAATTCAGAGATTTGGCCAGCAGATGGAGCTCTCGGTCGTGTACCGTGGTGCAGTGAGCACCTTGTCCTCTGGGGGGCAGTGTTTCACAGCTCACCGCCTGAAAGCCTTTTCTCCTTCACAAATGGCGTCTGTTCAACGAAAGGCAGCTGATTCCCCACTGAGCAAAGTAACAGGAGCGGAGGAGAAGTAAACACACCGCCCCCGGATTTCCTTGCAGCAGGATAGTCTGTTGTTTTCTTCTGAATCTGCGTCGCTTCCTAACGGTCGGACGTTGCTTCCTCCCCGGAAATCAAGAGTTAAAGCAGCGCCGCCGTTCCGGTGTGAAAACAACCCCCTCCCTGATAAAGAGGAGAGGGTCAGCTGCAGCCCGGTTCTCCCGCTGCTTCTGCTTGTTTTCTTGGAGGTCGTTGGTGTCCTTGCTTCGCTTCAGGGCCGGACTCAGGCGCTTTGTGGCCACAGTAGCGGGTCAAATGTTTCCTCTGGGATCCATGAAGATGGGCAACCTCCCCCTCCGCCTAACTGACTGACTGACTGCTCGGCAGCGTTAATCCAATTCAGGAGATCATCTTTGCAACCCTCTCCTGGTCACACCGTTGAACGGCGTTATCCCAGCAGGCCAGGTAAGGTGGGAGCCCTCCAGCTGCTGATCTGATGCTATTTATAGAAACCCTCCAGCTGCTGACAGCTGCTGTTTAGCTGTATTAATACCGTCTACTGGCTGCTGCTCCAGGTTGGTCTGTTTTGATGTTAAAGGATCATCTTCAGGGAGAGTGAATGTTTGATGGTTCCTCTGAGGTCATTCAGCTCCCTGACATTTCCATTTCACACAGCAGATTCAGATATCCTCTGGAAGAGGATTAGGGTGACTGAAAAAAAAAAGTGAACAGATTTTAAAATTTTATTTCAGTATGAGAAAAAACACTGACATTAATCTCAGAATTCCGACATTAATCTCAGAATTCCGACATTAATCTCAGAATTCTGACATTAATCTCAGAATTCCGACTTTAATCTCAGAATTCCGACTTTAATTTCAGAGTTCCGA
>NW_015150560.1:390265-391371 GCF_000732505.1 Cyprinodon variegatus
TTTTTTCAGTGGCCCTAATCCTCCTCCATATTCATGTATTAGATGCTTTGCAAAGGTATTCACTACGGAGGCCGAGGGCTTCAAACGTCACATAAATACACGATTTTGTAGCATTTTGCAGGAGTAAAGTGAGAAACCTCTTATTTATTTTTTTACAGTTGTTGTATGGTTATGTCTGTTTGGGAGAATATTTATGATTGATTATCGACGAAAAAAAATTTAGAATTTTAATTGGCATTACTTTTTAAGACGAAAATGTGGAAATTTTATGTAATATTTTTTTTAATTATTCACAAATGCAAATTCTTTCAAGTTTCTTAAAATCTCCAAACATTCCAAAATGATACGTTTTCATACCTCGATTAAGTTACAAAAAAAATAACAAATTCTTAAACTTTTCAGATTTAATATCAGTCTACTTAAGTTAAAACCCTATGTTGCCTGTTTTATTTTCCTGTTATTTTATTCTTCTGTTCTTTTTTCTTTTGAGTCTTTTAATTTTACTCTCTGTTTAATTTTACATTGGATTTTGTTTCTATTGGGTTTTTTTTGTTTGTTTTATAAAAACACACATATGTTCAGTTTTACTTTTTGTTGTTTTGGAGTTGTATTTTGGATTTGAATTTTAGTAAAAATATTAGAAAAAAAAGTGACAAAGCTCTTCAATTGTTTAGCGTTTTGTCACTCTCCTCCTGCAAACTCCAGTGTCTGTTAGAGGGAATAATGTGATCGACACAAAGTAGAGTATAAAAAAAACAATGAGACCATATGTGGAAGGCCGTTAACAATGAATAAACAATGAATAAAATCAACTTTGAGTGCAGAAATCACCAGGTTTGTAAATAGAGAGCAGATAAACAACCAGCATCATGAGGTTCAGGGAGGAAACTGTTGTGTATCTGAAATAAAACTTTAATATTAAACTACAGTACATGTTGTTATACATTTTTATCCATCCTCACTACTAATATCTAAATTTACCGTAATCAGAGACACACTCATTCAAACTGTCTGTTATTATTTTACTGCAGCAGTTTTAGAGAAAAAAGACTAGATTTAAAAACTATATTTACATTATCTGTTCATCCTGCTTTGTAATCCAGGGC
>NW_015150560.1:392497-395219 GCF_000732505.1 Cyprinodon variegatus
GTGGATTTTGTGAACCGTTCCACCCCTAATTTATATACATGTTTAAGCCAGAATTATTTGACATTTATATATGACTTCCCTATGACTTTAAGCATATTACCACCACTTAAAGGGCTGGAGTGAAAGATGTAATGTCTTATTTTAGTTAATTGTAATGTGACGCAAAACTGAGTGCATCTGCGATTTGAATATTGCATGTTGTTAAAGTGCGAATATATTCCAAATGTAATTAATTGCCCATCCCTAATATAAATGAGCAGCGTCTGCCCTGCGTCACTGTCCTCTCTGGATTCACTGAAAGTATTTCTGGAAAATGACAAGTTCAGTTTTCAGACCTCTGATGCCGTCTAGCATTAAAGGAGATCAGTTGGAATAGACTGGAGCTGTCATTGGGACCTAATTGCTCTCATTTCATGGCCTGAAAAGGTAAAGTGGCAGTAATGAACTGATGCAGAGATCTTAGGACTCTGCAGGACTAAATATGAGATGCTCCTGGTTAGGTAACTCCGCTAACACCTCCTGTCTTATACAGCAAACACATTCACACATTGTTCCGTGGCTTCTTTATTTCACCGACCTTTCTGCTTCCAGGAGACGTCATTTAGGTGTAATCTATCTTCAGGGTCTGTGTGTCTGCTGTCGCAGCGCCAACGCTTATGCAACGGCTTAAATGCCATTTGAGTGTGTTGTAGTGAGTGAATGTTGAGGGTGGGGGCGGTTTCCAGGTGAACGTGGTGTGTGTTTGGGGAGAACACTCAGCTCTTCTTATCAGCCCAGTCCTGCTAAAAGAGAAGCTTGGCTGCAGCGCCGATGATGCTTGCCCACTTTTTTGTTTCCCCAGCAGCAGCAGCAGCTGAGTGGCATTTTGAGCCGCTCTCAAAGGCTCCTTTCTGTCAGACAGGTATGGCATGTAAAGTGAGACACCCGTTATGCAACGCGCCGGGGAATCTGCTGACCAGCTGACACTTTCTAAGATTTAGCGTTTGGGTAATGTGTGCTTTGCTAAAACACTGCAGCTCAGTGAGTCACTCACAGACGGACAGCAATAACAAGTCAACACAGAAGCCTTTCAGCTGCCCTGAGATGCTTTTAAGGGACTAAGAAGAACTTTTTAACTTTTTAAGTCGAATCGTGGTGTATTCTTGAGTATCAAAAATAATCAAATCGTTGGGTCAGGAAATCGATACTGAATGGAATCGCCATCATGGATGTGATTCACACCACTACCAATTACTATATGCGACTCCAAACTGAGTCTTTCTCTGTGTCATTAACAGATTTTATTTAGTATTTCCCCCCAAAGCAGATGTGTTTTACTTTGTAACCACGTCTCTCTTCCTGTCAGACGCATGATTTTGCTGCTGAATTGCTGCGTAGCCTGACTGAAGTTGGTTCTATCTCAGTCGGACCTACCCTGCCCCCTGATTAAAAAGCAGCGATTTGCCGCGACCTCGTTAGACACCATTTTCTGTGGGATCAGATGCAAAATCAAATTTGATATGCTCAGGACTTAACCATAATACAGAAAGTATAGGCATTTTATTTTTATCTGTAAAAACAATAAAAGCTGATGTGTCTTTGTATTTACTTACATTTGCATAGAGGGATTGTTTAACTTTTAGCTCACCCTCTAGTCGAGTCTCTGTTAGGTTTTTGTCCTGAATTTGGCTCCAACTAGCGCTGCAGGGTTTATTGCTCAATATATTGTAAATGCAGTATCAGTTTGTTGCAAAATTCACATTGCAAAATACCTTTTGTAAGGCAATAGTTGTTGGCCAACATATTCAAAGTGATATGAACTTGCATTTTTCATGTCAACATGATTAATGTTAATGAAATTAATCAGAAAACTACCTGATATTAGCAGTGAAAGCTATCAATTAATAAATTAATCTAAAGTTGGTTCAGCTTATTAATCTACCAGTGATTAATTGATAAGCAGTCATTCTATTTAAAACATATTTTTCTTTTATATCAAGAGGATCTTTCCATTAAAAGGAGAACTCTTTTTTAAAATGTTAAATTAAAATAGTCCGTTATAGTTTAACTTTTTATTGTGTGTTAAATACTGACTCGATAAACAAAAAATGTTTTCTAACATGTTAGCTCTGCAAAGAACAGTGAGGCTTCATTTAAGACGGAACAGCAGCACCACCTAGTGAACGGTGTTAACATTACAACACTGAAAGAAACTCTTTAGCAGGTGTTTTTGCTGAATTGGATTGAGCACATTTTTATCTAATAAGCCACTGATCAACATTTAATCATAAATTAAATATTTTTTTACACCCCTACCTAATAAGTTATATAAATATGTTGCTATTCACTAACAAAGAAAAAAAACAACCAGTTGTCAGTGTTGCTGTACTACTTTAAACATTCCCTGATCCTGTTTTGCATAACTATTGCAATCAAATGATCAAATTATGATCAAAACTATTAATCAGGATTAATCGATTATTTAAATAATTGTCAACTAATTTAGTAATCCAATTATCCAAATTTAAATTGGCCAATACCATGACTAGGTATGGCATTGTTTGGATTTGAATGAATCATCAATCCGGTTTCTATAGATTTTCAATTCTGATTCTTTTAAAGTCGTAGGGAAATTATATTTTAATTTCAAAGCATTCCGGCTTAAACATGTATATAAATGTACTCTTTATCAGACAATATTGTCCCAAACGTTAGAAGATTTCTATTTAAAAAAAAAAAAAAA
>NW_015150560.1:395748-403114 GCF_000732505.1 Cyprinodon variegatus
GCGTCGTTTCTAAGTCACCAATTTAGTGCTACTTGGTCCCAATGGAATTTCCCATTGGGATCCTGCTAGCACTAAGTTGCTACAACCAAACATGCTTGTGAACCTTCCGCCACAACAATCCCGCCCTCTTGATAATCGACCAATCACATTCACTTGATTCACTCGTGTAAAGTCGGGCACCACTCAGGAGAATTCGTAAATGCCACGGTCGGAACAGCCGCTTCCCTACGACCTTAAAGGCGATACTGATACAAACTTGTAAGTATCTCTGCTCACATGTTGGCATATGAGCAGAAATATTCCTAAATACCTGTTGTACCCTCTCTTGTTATGAAGGGACAAGTTTTGGGCCCTTCTTTCAGCCAGCCTGCCAGCAGTAACAGTAACAGTTCACAGAAAGGTTTGGTTTATTTACTCACTGGACACCAGTTTGTTTATCTTCTGCTAAATGACAGTAGTGATTTGGAACAAAGGCCAGAAAGCCTTTACCGGTTTCTTACAGCAGACAGTCGCAGCTCACTGCTCTTAGATTACTGTGTTTTCATTTCTTTGTATGACCTCAGAGCTCTCACTGACGTCTACCTTTTGAAAGGGTTTCCTTTCCTGTCTTTTGGTGGTCCATTTCCTGTGTGCGTCTGTGGCAAACCTAACAGGATGTCGAACCCTTTCCTAGCTTAGTTTAAGGCTTCCTCCTCATGTCATTTCCCAACGACTGAGAGAATGGGGTTTTCTTTTCATGATGCTGCCTCACTGGCCGCAGGGAATGTGAAGCTTGAAGAGCGGAGCTACCCTGGAAATGTCAGGGTTAGTCAGCAAAATGACTGCAGCCTTGTATTTGCTCTGCAAATTCCTAATTAGCTATTTCTGCAATAGTTCAGGGGGAGAGAGAGATGGTGCTCCACAGACTATGAGTGCCTCTCTGTTAGAGTGGCGCTCTCCCCTCCTCTAACTGTTAGGACTCTATTGTCCAGAAGAATAACACTCCTTGTTGTGCAGCAAACACACTGGTGTTTTTGTGTTGTTTCTAATACTAACGTGATTTCAGCAAATGAAGGATTCCTTAAAGTCCGTCAGGTGTTTTTGTTGGTTCTGTCCAGATGCTTTAACTATAAGCGAGGCTGTTTAATCTGATGACCACTGGTCTGTCAGTTTTTATAAAGACACATCTTATAATACATGGAAAGGAGTCCACTGAACTCCTGATTGCTTCTGTTTGCAGTAGTTATGAGAAAAAAAAACTGATGTTTATCACCAGAAAATGCATTCAATAAAACTTTTAATGATTCCACTGATTTTTGATACAGAACCAGATGGTATTCCTCTCAACTTCTCACAGATAAACTAAACCCGGGCATAAACTTTACCATTTTTATCCCTTCGGGCTGATTCCTGCGTCGTCTATACAGGTGGTAACGAGGGGCGATTAGCCTCTCTCATTGTATTTAAATCCACATGAACATGAATTCATCAGACTGTAGTAAACAGATAAATGGAGGCAGAAGATGTCTTTCAGTCATCAATGCCAGTGGTGGCTCTAGACCAAATGTACCAGGGGGCCAGGAGGGGGCCAGTGTAATTTCATGGGGGCACAGAAAAGCATGAAATAAAACAAAGAGATTTAAATATATTAAGAAAGCTGCAAGAAGTGGAATTTATATTTAATTAGGTTTAATTAAAATTCTATTTCTTATTAGATAAATAAACAGTCATAAATTAGGAATGTTACATATTTTTCACTTAATTTACTCTAAATTTGAATTAAAACTCAAGAAAAACTGTAAAATTCAGCTGTAAAAGTTTGAGCAATTTGTATAGAAAAAAACATTTAGCAGATAGAAACCAGGATCCTATCTCAATACCACTGAATCTATCACCTTATTGTTTTTAAATAATTAGTAAAACATAATTTGTAGAGAAAAAAAAATAGAAATGTATCCAAAGGAGCTATCAGTAAACATGTCTGTTCCAGCGCATATCATCATTAGAACTTCTTTGAGTATTATGGCTTCAGAACAGGGCCCAGGACATGATATACAGGGGCACTGGACCCCTTTGGCCCCTGTCTAGAACCACCCATGATCAATGCACGCATTCAGTGACACACAGGAGCTCTTTCAAGCTGGGCACCATTTCATTCACACCACCTGTCCCATCAAAGAGGAATCAGAATCAGAAATACTTAAAATAATCCCAGGGAGAAATTACTTTCACTACATTTTTCCATCTGTAATAGAGTGACTATACGACCAGTTTGATAGAACACAATTTCATATATAGTTAGGGGGTCCCTGCTCCATCCCGACATCAGTTTGGGGGTCCTTGGCCTGGAAAACGTTGAAGGTATTAAAATATTGTTTGTATTAGTAACAATAAATACGCGCCTCTAACATATCAGGTTATCGTGGATGAAACCAGATGAGTCTGAAACAAAGACGCTAAATGTCACCAATAGAAATTACACACAGATTAAATCGGTGCTTAGAAAGAGAAAATGATAATGGAGCTGCTGTACTTGAGTCATTTTGTCATTTCTTAGACATCAGTAATACCTTACAGACGCCACCATTGAGGCGAGTCAGAAGGTCTTTTGTATCCAGCTGCAGTGAGTGAAGACAACTGAAGCTGTAACGTGTAACGACAGGCTGCCAGCAAAGTGGAGCCTTCACCCGGTCCTCTGTGTCTGTCAGGAGAAATAATGTGGAACACATGTCGTCTTTACTTAGCTTAGGGGACAATTACAAAAGCAGAGGCGCCTTTCTGAGGGGTAGAACGCTTTTTCTGAACTTCCTGATGAGATGGTGACTTTGAACTTCTTGTTCCCCCAGAAAGATGACCGTTACGTAACATTTCTGTGTTTCGAAATACTTATTTTTTGTGTGTGTGTGTGTTGTATGTAATCTTAAATTTTAAATGAATTTTCAATTTTATTTAGCTTAAAGCCAAATCGATAAAAACTGACATTAAGAAAATGTATCACGCTGTTTTAATGAATTTATATAGCTTCACTTTTTTGTTTTAAATTAGTAGTGGGAAAAACCAAGTAATAAAAATAGTACTAAATGTTTAACTTCTTTAATTGAATTATTATTAATATTTTTGTTTTAAGTGGCCTCTCTGTGTCTTTAAAATGCATTTTAAACAAAAAATCATTGCTTTTTTGAATCGTTTATTAGGAAAAACGACATTTAAAGCAAACAAGATGACTTGAAAGGTGATTCTCAGAGAGCTTTTTGTGAGGTCTGCTGAAATTAATCTTTATTAAGATAAGCTGCATGTGTCCTGCATTGCTCCTCTTAAGCAACCTTGTTGTTCCCCATTTGTTTTTTCGAAGCTGCAAGAGGATTACTGTTTCACTTTATCCATTTTTTGGTAATGGTAAGAGCTCCGATTGTGAGTTTCTACCACTGGTAAAATGTTCACTAAAATATCTTATCGATTGATGATTGATTTTACTTTCTATTTTCCCCATCAACGCTGTGTTTTACTTTCCACCGTGTCTTACTCCCTGTGGAATTTATGACATTACCACTAAATTGCTGCATAGCTCCGCTAGCGCAGCTGCAGAGAATCTTGTGCCATCTTACCAGCTCCATTAATTTTCAGAATCATATGATTCAATTTTCTTTTTGATTTTTTGGTTATTTTGTAAGATTGGATGCTAAATCATGTCCAAAGTGTTCAGTTCTTCATTTTGTTTAGAGCTAAAGTTGGGAAAATATAAGCAGCATTCATTTAAAGCACCAAGCAAATAATCAGACTAACAAACCAGCTTTGATCGACTACTATCTCTGCTCAGATAAATAAAATAAAGAAATATATATATATATGTCAAATAACAGATTGAGCAATAATTACATCTCATAAGTTTTTCCAGAGGTATTTCATTTAAAAATCATAACATTTGATCTTTTTCACTTTATCACAATATCTTTGGGTACAATTGTATCGCCAAATTCTCGCCAATTCACACCCCTACTAGTTAGAAACAGCTGTATGTTTGAGCTGTGGCTTTGAATGGGGAGGAGAAAAGTTTTTATTCTTCATGTTATTTTAAAATGGCAAATAAAAAGTGATAAGTGTGCAGGCTGCTGGCTGCTTTTCAGTCAATGTTATCATACATACCTCATCTCATGTCACTTTATTATTTCATGTGAGCACTCTTAGAGCCAGATTGACTAGGATCTGGGTTTGTTTCTACACAGCAACCAAAGTGTGAACGTTGACAGGCTGCCAATGTATTAACTGCAGAACAGTTTTTGACATGCCAAAGCAGTGATTCACAGACCCAGCTTCTCCACCCAGCGTACAATACCAAAATATATTTAGATGATTGTGTAACTCCTCCAGGGAAGGGGCAAAAACAGCCCCTCACCTTTCTGAGCTGCCCTCCTGATACTCTCCTTCGTGTGATGGACAGCTTATGTCTGAATACCGGAGCTTTCTGACATTAAAGGAACAACGCAGTACTTTAAGAGCAGCCTATCCTCCCAGAGGAAACATTCCTGTTTGATCAGAACAAGTAGTTCCATCCTGACTTTGTGAAACCACGCTTAGCTCTGAGGTCTGAGGTCTTTTTAAGAATGTATGAAGTGAATAATCCCAGACACAAGCGACCTAAATCTTGCTCAGAATAATAAAAATGAAAACAATGCTGTTATTTCTATTGATGATATCAGTCATCCAGTGTGTTTCTATCACTTATATTTAAATGATAAACAGTAACAACTTACTTTCACAATATCATCTTTACATAACAAAAACGAAAATGTTGAACCATTTATAATCTCATTTAGGGGTGCATTATGAGAAGACTCTGGGGACTATGGAAGCTTCGATACTCACATTCTGAGCTAACAGCCACACACCTAGTAGCTGAGTTTTTGAACTTTCACAAATAGCAGCAGATTTCCCAGTTAGAGGGCCAGGAGATCCAACAAAGTTGGAAGCTATGTCAACGGGAAGCAAAAGTACAAGGTCAGAAGAGGGAGTCACCATCAACCCCCCTGTGATTGGGTAACAAGCCCCAATGATTCAAGAAAAACTGAATGGGAGAACTTTTGACTTCAGAAATAAAATCATGGCTCAGATTAGAACCTGAACCCTGGCAAAAGTTAGCTAACTTAAGTAGGGGGCTACCAGATGATCTCCTGGCTGATTAGAATACAGCACTAACTATGATCCCTACTGTGACCATCACAGAAACAAATGAGCTGATATACAGTAGAGCATTAGTGATCCTTGAGTTGATTGACCAAGGTAAAGTCAAGGACTGCCATAAAGGTATATATCTACCATGGTAGAGAAGGTTTGAAGCTAAAATCAAGGCAACATGGAAATAAGTGAGCTAACACTCAAATCTCTAGAGGGGATCATCCTGCAGAGGAATGCTGCAGAAATAAATACAGACACACAGACTGAGGCCCTGGAAACTGCCCAACAAAGACTCCCAAGCCTTGGTAGCCCAACTGAAAAGGTACACCAAAGAGATGGAAGCCAGGCGAATAAACTGGCTGTCCTCCACTGAACCAGCTAAGATGCACTCCCAATGGCAGGGTAACAACACACGAGCCAACCCGCCTAGATTTGAGATTTACCAATGCCGTAAAAGTGTCTGGAAGAAGACAATGATGCACAGTGGCCTAAGAGCTTACCTTGCAAACGTCCCTGAACAAGGTCCTGTGAACATCACAAAGGCAGACTTCCAACCAAGACTCTCAGGCATGAAAAACTGGACAGCAACGGGCCCAGACTTGATCCACACCTACTGGCTGAATAAACTTCTCACCATGAATGCCTAGCAGCACAATGACCTGGCTGTTGAAGGGCAGGACCATTTATTTCAATATGTTATATGCATGTTATATGCCTTTACCTTTCAATGTTTTGATTAGTTTAATTCAGTAATAAAGCACATAAAAGGTTGACTGTTCAAAGAAACTGTTGGAGAAAGACAAACAATTAGAGAAGAAACAAAAGAAAACGAAATTTTGTGGGTATCACTGCTGCCTTGCAGTAAGAAGGTTCTGGGTTTTGTTCCCGGCCCGGGGTCTTTCCACATGGAGTTTGCATGTTCTCCCTGAGCATGCGTGGGTTCTCTCCCGGTACCCCGGCTTCCTCCCATAGTCCAAAAACATGACTGCTAGGTTAATTGGCTTCTCTAGATTCTCCTTAGGTGTGAGTGCGTGAATGGTTGTTTGTCCTGTTTGTCTCTGTGTTGTCCTGCAATGGACTGGCGACCTGTCCAGGGTGTACCCCGCCTCTCGCTCGTAGACAGCTGGAGATAGACACCAGCACCCCTCGCGACCCCAGTTGGGACAAGCATATCAAGTAATGGAGGGATGGATGGATAATAAATGTTGTCTAAAACTAAAATTTTGGAGAGAGTTAAAGTACACTTTTTATCTTTAAAGCATTTTTTCATCATACACATTTATATCTAAATGCTATATTCATACCATATAAAAGCAGGAATCGGTGAGACTGAACGGACCGCGCACCAAAACTGGTTTCTGGTGAAATATCTGTTTTATAGAACTAAAAATGATAATTGGGCTAATTGGAGCTGATCTCGTAATTACTGAAACAGCTGCTTGTCCGACCCAGCACTCCGACCCTGGTGTCTTCATATGTTGTGGTAAGTCATACTTCATGAGTCACTTGACGGCTGATCTCTATCTCTAGATCTATGGTCTTAACAGTCCCCCTTTTTTCCCTGAGTGAGGGTTCGGATTGTTGCTGATGGAAAAGCAGGAAGGAAGTGAAGCATTTATTATTATTTATTATTTACATCTGGGAACCGATCAATAACCAGGAACCAATTCAGGGTCCATCTACACTAATCACACTTAACCAAAATAAAAAAAAAAATAAAAATGAACATTATCCGTATTTACAGTCACTTCATAGAAGGTTTCCATGAAGCTCTTGCTAATAAATCTACACTCATATTCAAACACCTATGCTGCTGTTAGCTCTGCCCCTGCTCCTGATGCTCCTCACACAGCTAATGGTTTTATTAACCTTGCTTAACCAGAGGTAACGCCAGCTGCTTTCAGGTGTTCCATCATCTGTAATGTCAATCTTCATTACATCATATTTTTTTTATTATATACAGATTTTCATTGAAGTTTAAACAGATTTTTGTACTGAGATAAAAAATGTGGATCATTTATTGAGCTGGGGATCCCATAACATCCGTTGTTATTAACTTCATATTGATTATTTTCAGAAATGCTTTCTTATCTAAAGGCTGCTCAGAGAGCATCCCCGCCCCGCCCAACCACTGCTGAGCCCTCGCCAGGCTGTCTTTGACCTGTCCAACAAGGCTGAGAGCTGATTCACTACTGTTTATGCTCTAAAAACATTC
>NW_015150560.1:404272-406158 GCF_000732505.1 Cyprinodon variegatus
TGCACACTGTTGCACTTTTGCGATTCTTCTTCTTGTTTACTACTGGTGGTTGGCTTTGGTCGCAGTACCGCCACCTTCTGCTCTGGAGTGTAAACGCTTCCCCTATGAGAAAAAGGAGCAGCGCATGAACCGAACGAAACACACGCGAACCGAACCGAGACAGTCAGTATTTTATCACTGCTTAATGCATATGAACCTGGAAAAAGTTTACAAATCATATTTTTTTAACAAGCTTTTATAGCTTTTTTGAACAGAGCTTAAAACTGACTTAAATGACTTTGCTCCAAATGGCTTTGTTTTTAGTAGAAATAGACCGATACAGGTTGTTTAAGGCTGATACAGACACTTTGACGTCTGTCCAACTGACCTTTGATTATTCTGAAACCAGTCCTTTAGACAGAAATTGATTTCTATTCCTCTGTTTACATGATAAGAGATAAGATTACATAATGAAAATGTTACACAAATCTAAGTAAAAAAAAAAAAAAAAAAAAGAAATGTATTAACAAATTAACAAATCATTCCAATCCAACATTAATGGATGGGAATTGAAGAAGTGGAAATTCATAGACCTCATGTGATCATAATGCAAAGCTCCTGAATGCACTAAGTATTGCACTATGTATTCAATAGCTAATATGAGGATAAAATGCTAAAATAGCTGCATATTGACGTATCCGTCCAGGGGTTGACGTAAAGGACGGGCAAGTGACTTTCACATTTCATTTGCCCAGAAACAATTTTTACTTGCCCAGTGATGTTTGATAAATAGGGTTCCTAATATTAATTTTTGTATATTTATATCAATGAATCATGTTTGTTTTTTAAATGTTTTTTGGTAATTCAGTAAGTTTCCAGGTTCCTGGTGTGTATATGCATGAATCAGATAATGAACTCAAGCCTACATTACCGTGTTAACATGCTTTTCAATCCTTCCTGCACATTCTTTTCAAACTTAACTTTGCTTTAAACTGTTGTGTGCTTGGAAAAATATAAATTGTAATGTTAAAAATCTAAAAAAGACTTGACAGGTTAAAAACTTACACTACTACTACTCACCAATTTAACATGTTTAGCTCTATAATATTTAAATGCACCACTCCAATGTCTAAGAGAAAAAAATGTAATGAACATTTTTTTAATGTATGACCTGCATCACTGTACAGAAGAATGCCATATGCTAGAAATATTTACACTGTGCGCATACAATTATTATTATTCCAAATCACTGACTGATCATTTTTAATCTAGCGTGTTTTATAGTATAGATTAAATTCATCATCCAGCTGCTGCTCTGCAGAAATCTCTCCCAAAGAGCTCAATCACGCCATCTAGCCGAAAATCACGCGGCTTTTTCAAATCACGCAAGAATGTGTACAAAACAACAAAAATTGCGCCTGCAACGCTTCGGGGTAGTTTTCAGCGAATGTCGGTGATTTTAAAGTAATTTTGAGTGAGAATTTTTTTTGCGATCACTGCACTTGCCCGGCGGGAAAATGCAATGAAATTTGTACTCTACCGACAATAAAAACTACTTGCCCCGGGCGATGGTTAACATCCAGCCCTGCCGTCTATGTTGGTCTTTGTTTTGGTGCACCAAACAAAATGATAGAAATGGAAATAATAAACTGTTGAAATCCTTATTGTGATTTAAAAAAAATAATAATTTTATTAATTTATTTTTACCAAAACTGCAGTTCAAACTTTTATTTCAGTTTTCCTCTACACTAAACAGAAGTATGTGTCTTTGGCTTCTTGGTTTTACGGGTTTCTTTGTCTGGTTTCTGTTGTCGCAGGACTTTCCCGTTGCATTGAAAAGTGCTTACTTCTAGCTCGCATGCGCGGATCTGCGTGGCTGCAAACTAGGGGTGGAACGGTTCACAAAA
>NW_015150560.1:406575-409295 GCF_000732505.1 Cyprinodon variegatus
GCTTCGCCTATGAGAAAAAGGAGCAGCGCATGAACCGAACGCAACACACACGAATCGAACCCAGACAGTCGAACCGAGACAGTCGATCCGAACGGTTCGGACGGTTTTCATAAACCGTTCCATCCCTACTGCAAACCAACGGTGTAAGTTTGTGATGAAAATTGGTGGGGACGCTTTAAGGGTGGAGGCTAATGGACCTACAGTTACTCCGTCCGAATGCTTTCATTATGTTTTTTTATTTTCCATTAAATAGTTAGAGAGATGCCTTTTAGTGCATCATATATATCGACCTCCAAAAACATTAACGGAAAAAGAAAAAAAAAACAGCCGATTCTGATGCCAAAATCGATATATCATGCATCCCTAGAATTTACAATTTCAATTCCATCCATCATCCAGAAAAATATGAATTTGCCTCATTTTAAGTATAGAATAGCATATTTTTTTTCTTGTAAACTTTTTGGTAAACTTGGAGATATATTTATTACATGTTGCATATCCCAGCAAATCTGTTTCACTTTAAATCTGCAGCTCTCCCTACTTCTCTCTGTGCTCTGATAAAAAGATTTATGAACCTTTTTACTAATACGATGATGCCAGAATCTAAATTTCAAGATATGTAGAAGCTCTGCAGTCTGATTCTGTCTGTTCAATAAGAAAACATGTTAATTTTGACCTGTAACTGTGCTGCAAACCCATTTTAAGCATAAGGGCTGGAGGGAGAAGGTTACAGTCACAAGCTTGTTGCATAGAAACCAAGACATTTGTTTTTCTTATCAAGCTAACAAGAACCAGGAAGAAGTTTGGTGTGAAATATATCTAAGCTCAAGAATGAGTTCGCTTTGAGGCTAGAGACCCCAATGTTATCCCTGCTAAGCAGACTGCATTAATTAATTAGAATGTAATAATGAAATGTGTATATATAAATGAATTATTAAATGTCATAATTCAAAAGATGTATTTAATTATGTAAAGGCACATAAGTATTTCATCTTACATTTCATAATTTAATGGTAAAGTCATTTTTTATTATGTATTTAGAACTTAATATTACATAGATTTATTGGGAGATGTATTTATTTTCATTTAAATGTCATTATTTCCTTGGTTATTTGACTTTTCACTTTTTTTTTACTTTTTTTTTTGGGCCCCCCGTAGAAATGTGGCTACAGCAGTTTGAATGGGAGTGGATCTACAGCAGCACCATCCCAGCTGTTATAAGCAGGGCTGCATGATTACATTTTGATATCAAATTATCAAAGTTTCATCACTACTTGGACTACTTTAAATATCGGCCTGGTGCTCTCTTTGCTGAAGATATACTCAAAAACGTTACTTATCTGATTTCAATAAATAGAAGCTGAAGCTGCTGTAAAGTCTCATAGAAGCGAAATTCTTTCTTCAGCCTAAAACTTCTTTTCCTATAAAATATGGAATGATATTGTGTTTCATAGTAGCTGTATAGACTCCTTATTCTCTTCTGGAAGATTTTAGTACAATTTACTTGTCTTTTATGTATGTAATTGCAACATTCACCACCGTTCCCATATATCAACTTTTCCTAATAATGAGTAATAATATTAGACTTAAACTCTGGCAAATTCTGTTTCCAGTAGCTTATATAGAGTGCAAAGAGTTAAAGCAAGATTTCGTTAAAGATAAAAATGCGACAGACAATATAAAAAGAGTGTATATAGTACCAAAAAAAAAAAAAAGCTGTAATATCCGAGAATATGATATAAAAATATCTGCACAGTAGAGAGCTAAGGGAAGACTTGGGTTATTGCACTTGCAGAACTGTACTGACCATATAAATAAGTGCAATTATACAGACCAAACAGTAGTTGGCATGTTTTATTGCACAGTGAGAGAGAAGAATATTGCACAGGAGTGACAATAGGTAATCTTTTGCATAAGATGTCCAAATAGGGGGATGCTGACCCGAGTTTATAGGTTTAACTTGATTTATTTCAATCTCAATTTTTTTCAGTTCTTTTAGTTTCCTGGAAACATCTTGAATTAGCTGATTTGTAAAAAAAAAAACAAAGAATTGCTTTACTGTTATAAAAAAAATTAAAAAGCTTCCCTTTCTACTAGCTGAGAGATTAATTCATAATTTTTGTGCTATAAATATAAAGGAAACAATCAAACCTATCCTAAAACCTACTAAAGATGTAGCTTTTACTGATTGGTAATAAAACATTCTTGGATTTTCCATTTGCCTTATGCCCCCAGGGAAATCTGCCCCTTCTTCCAGAACCATTTGGACCCCCGCTAATGCGTGTTTCTCTCTGGGACATAACTTCATTAGGCCATGAATAATTCTGTAGCCTGTTAATATCAGAGCAGCCCTTTCAGAGTGATGGCCGACTCCAGGGGGCCGTCATTTAGGACAGGGTTTGACTTCTGACTCCTACCTCATGGTTTTTTTTTATTTTATTTTACCCCACCTGCCCGTTCACACTGCAGCGTTACAGAGGCTCAGACGCTTCACCCAAATCGCATCTGGTGAATGAGGTCAAATAAATGAGCGTCTAACATTTCTGCTCCTCACCAAATGATCTGCAGATTCTGAGCACAGAAATTAGGGATGCACGATATAATCGGCCCCCTATCGGTATCGTTCTGTATCGGCCTTAAAACTGAATATCGGACATCGGCCGCCCCACCGATATTTAACCCGATATTTGATCAGCTTCTGAGTTTCTAAAGTCTAAAAA
>NW_015150560.1:409745-412905 GCF_000732505.1 Cyprinodon variegatus
ACTACTTATTTTTGTCCAGCTTTAACATCGGTATCGATATCGGTTATCGGCTACATGAGTTTTAAAATATCGGCATATCGGATATCGGCCAAAATCTCAATATTGTGCATCCCTAACAGAAATAGTTTTTATTTGATACGGATTAATTTACTGATGGCGTCTATTAGTGGACCTGAGGTTTTTCTTCTGGATGGTTCCATTCCTGCTAACATAAGTAACCCCAGGTCATGTTGAATTTTCTAAATAAATCTAGGGATGGAGCTAATAACCATTAGTGTCTGATGCTGCAGGTACTTGTATTGTATAAAACAGTTTTACCTCTGTCTGCAGTGCGGTTCAAGGCTAAGTGTCGGAGCTAAAGGAAGGTATCCCTGCAGAGTTTATATCCTGAGTCATGTTAACCTCAGCTCGACTCAGCCAGACGTGAAAGTAGAAAAGTTTGATCTATGAGAACAGAGAGTCGTCCGGTTCATGGGTTTCTTTATGACATGAATAGCAAATTAAATAACATAAACAACAAATAAGATTCTAAAAAAAAAAAAAAAACCCCAATCCCCTGGACTTTGCTTCCAATTTTGAAGACATGCATCTTTTCTAAGCCAAAAAACAAGGCTTTGTTTTCGGTCCATTCTATGAAACCTCAATCCTATTTCTGACATTTTGAATTGAAAAAAACTTCCTGGATGGGAAGCGAAACGTCTTCAAATTTTGAAACAAAGTCCAGTGGATTGCTTTTTACCTTTTTTGGAATGACTATGACCTTGATCACTGAGAATCTTCACCAGCACAACAAATAAAAACCTGCATAAAATTGTTCATACATCTTGCACACCTAGATTTAAGTGTTTTTTTTTTTTTTTTTTTTTTTTGTCTGATGAACACGTTTGAAATGAGGGACGTATCTGCTAAAATGTAAAAGGGGGTAAAAAGAGCTATGCTCTCCCTGTGGGAGATGCACTACGATTGCAGGGGCTGCAAGTTCCCTCAGGGAACCTTTCTTAGTACGACAGCGGCACAGTGGATGAAAGACGAGGCTCTGATCCTGAGTCTGGCCGGATTTAATCATGTTTGCCGTACTTTGCAGAACTCCTCTTTACTCCTTTTGGGAAGCTTATTCCACTAGTTCCAATTGATTCGTGGTGCTTAACCTTCTAAACAAAACTGAGGTAATAGTTTTTGGACCAAAGGAGGAGAGATCCAGAGTTGGCTCACAGCTTCAGCTACTGCAGCAAGAAAAAACACTGGTTATGGATGAAATCATGATGTCATGATGGACCTGAACCTTCAGAGGCTCATAAAGGCAGTTACTAAGTCAGCTTTTTATCACCTGAAGAACTTCTCTGGGGTTAAAGGACTAATGTCCAAGCAGGATCTAGAAAAAAAAAAACGTATTCATGCATTTATTTACTGTACCTTAGTAGAATAGGCTCTATGCACAGCTCCACTACTTCCTGAATTTAATGCAGCTCCTTTGTTTCCTGTCTTTCATGATTGGATGCACTGATTAATCCAGGTGTGTATGACCTAAGTAACTGGCCAGACACACCTGGATTAATCAGTTCGTCCAGTAATGAAAGACAGGAAACAAAGGAGCTGGCTTAAATTCAGGAAGTAGTGGAGCTGTGCATAGAGCCCATTGATCACTGCAGCAGCATCTTCATAGGTTTGCCTAAAAAGTCCATCAGACAGATGCAGATGTTCCAAAATGCTGCTGCCTGTGTTCTCACTAGAACTAAGAAAGTAGAGCACATCAGCCCGTTTCTGAAGTTCTTCACTGGTTCCCTGGAGCTCGGAAAATAGACTTTAAATTCATTCTGATAGTCTAGAAAACACTGAATAGATCAGCACCTCAATAGATAACAGATCTGTTGTCCGTGGAACACAGAGAAGCAGCATTTAGTTCCTATGCTCCACTGATCTGGAACAAACTCCCAGAAAACTGGAAAAGAGCAGAAAGCCTGAGATCTTTAAATTCAAAGCTGGCTTTAACTGTTGAAGTCAAACTCTTAACTGGTCCAACTCTTTTATCTTTTTACTACCTGCTTTTGTCATGTTTCTTCATTGCTTTTATTAACATGGGTTGCTTAGTTTAGAGTGTATCACCTGTTTATTTATAACAGTTTTACCTGATTCTATATGCATACATTGTTTTTAAATGGCAGCCATGTTGAATGTTGAGCTCTGAACTTCTATGAGGATTTTAAAGCCTTAAATTGGGACAAACATTTTTTAAAACATAGCAATAATTCACAATCTGAATACATATTCTATATGACTAAGTTTGTCATTAATAACACTTTATTTTACTGTGTAAAATCCAAAAGGGATGAAGAATCCAATCATCTCTATGCCCACACCTAAACGTTCCCTCCTAAGGGAGCGTCCCCTCTGCTCGTTCCTCTCTGGTGATCGTCACGACTTTCAGAAGTGAATGAATGCATGGCACGAGGTTTGAATGAGTCACAGCTGATGAGGGGAGTTTTGGCTTCTCCCTTTTCTCTGTAGTCCTCCCACTGAGAACACCATGAAGGGATGTGGAGGAGGACGAGCTCATTATTAAATGAGATATCTTGCAGAGTCAAGTTTACCAAGAACTGACTCACTGCTTAGAGTGACAGCTGAAAAGTTCAGTTTCCTAACAGAGAAGCGCCCAGTTATGCAGGAAATATTTATATATTTAACTCACCAAAAGTTTTCTTCTCTATAAACATTTTTCTGATGGACCTGCCGTCATAAAATCCAGTCAACAGTCAATAAAAACCAAAGTGATCCAAAAAAGTAGTCCACAAACGATCTCATAAAGTAAAAGAACACATTTGATACAATTTCTTACACTTAAAAGTAAGAAAATGTGCTACAAAATGATACTGGAAGACTAGTAAAAAGTTTAAATGAGTCTGTAGTTCAGCACAGTATTGAAAGGCAAACGTGTAATTTGCCCAGGTTAAAAAGTAGGGCTGGAAAAATAAGCCAGGCTTTTAATAAGAAACAACAACAGAAGGATAAGACTAAAACACAGAGTCGGTCAAGAGAAAGCCTAACATGATTTAATTAGAAATAAGAATATTAAACAAGACTTATTTGCAGAAGTTTGCCCTGCAACTGAAGAGCTGATGGTTCAAGCTCTGGCAACTACAGAAAAATAAAAGTAATAAACTCA
>NW_015150560.1:414330-419118 GCF_000732505.1 Cyprinodon variegatus
GGAATTACAGAGTATTTCTTCACTGAAAGAAGAGCAAAACACTGCTCTGGAGGCTTTTCTCAGAGGAAAAGATGTTTTTGCTTTTCTCCCGACTGGTTTCAGCAAGAGTAGCCTGGCTTGCTGATCGATAACTAAACTGAAAAAAATCTGTTTATGCTGAACAAAGTAACTGTTGGATCAGGATATGAAGGGGGTAGCGCTGTGGCTAGCTGTGCTCAGTAGCTAACAGGTTAGCCTTTTTTAGCTCGTTCAGTTAGCCATATAAAGCCAAACTACTTTTAAATTTGTGTCAACAACAACCGTTTGTTGTAGAATAACTTGTTTAATTTGTCTAAAATCTCTTTAAAAGTGATTTTTTAAGACGTTCCATTTTTCCTCCCCTGCCCTCAGATCTCAAAAAAGGAATTAAAATAAGCTCAGACTTTTTTTTGTCACCTCGTTAAATGGCAGAGCTCAGTCTTAGAACGCAGTACTCCCCTTCTAGACTGACAATGATTGTTTTGTACTTTCGGCTACTTTAGATCGCTGATGAAATGTAAAATAATAGCATATACAGGTAATAATATGTTGAGCCCCAAAAGAGATTTGATCCTTAAGAAATGGGTGCAATACAGTTTGACCGAGTGGAGTTGCCATATGTTGATGTCATAATAAGGGGCGGGACCCCAAGCAGATCTGGTATTATTATTTATCTGACACTTTAATGTTGTGTATATCCATATTATTAACTACGTCATATCAACCACAATATGGTAAATATATCATGATATAAGGTTTGTCTATATTTTCCAGCCCCATTTACTCATTTTTTTTATTCAAATCTAGTGTGAATTTTGTCAAGACTCTTCATGACAGGGAGAAATCATTGACTCACCTGTTCTGTTTGAAATCTTGATGAATCCTCAATGTGATGAGTTTTTTTCAGGTATAAATGAACAGTAAGCTATCTTTGCATTAATGGTTTCCTTTATAGACTCATCTGTTAGATGTTAAGGTCTAAGTGTGGTGGATCGTTGATGGATGCAACATCCTGCAGATTTCCTCCTGCCTGGAAGATTCCAGGGGCTAGGAAAAGTGATTTAAAGATAAATGTCTGCAAAATCAAAACATAGCAACTCTCCTTTTCCCTCCTTCCTTGCGGGTTTTCACATGGCTGCAGCACGAGTCCGCAGAGCGCTCACATTAACTCTTGAACCCAATTCTCTGTTTATTCTTTGTCCTCCTCTGCCGACAGGAAAACTAAAGCAGAGTGATCAGCGGTGATCAGACTCTTTCTTCCTTAACTGCTTCCTCCAGCTTAAAAATCCTCCTCCAGCGGGTTGCTAAGCAGCAAGGGGAGAGGTCGGCTGTGCTAACGCTGTGAGTGCCGAAGCACTTCCTGTAAACAGCAGAGTAGGAGCTGTTTGCTCTCAGCTGCAGGGAGACAAGGCGGCCTAAAATAACCTCAGAAAAGAAACAGAAAGGCGTGCATGTTTTTTTTGTTTTTTTTTCCTTGTGCAGAAACCATCTTACTTAATGCAGAAAACATTTTAATTGGAGGCTTAGAAGGCTGGTGTAGATGGCCAGACGATCTTCCAATGCCTTTCTTCTTTAATGTCAAAAAGCGTGTTGTTAAAATGAAGCTGAACTGGGCTGATGTTGGGTGTTTATCCAAACAAACCGGTGTCATTCTGCATAGTAGAGGCCCGTTGGTGTCCCTGCCTCCTCTTTTGACAGCATCACAGTGCATTTTTTAAGCCTGAGCTGCTGTGGTCAAGCTAATTGTGTCAAAGGAAGTCTTTATGTCTTGTAAAATGTGAGCCTGCATACCCTGTTTTTATTTCCTCAAGCTTTTTGTGTTTGAATTAACTGTGGCTTTGGTTTTGTCTCAGCTCTGTGGCGGTAAAGATGACCACAGCGAGGTACCGCCCTACATGGGAGCTGGCCGTGGACCCCCTGGTCTCGTGTAAACTGTGCCTTGGAGAGTTCCCACTGGAGCAGATGACCACCATCACACAGTGCCAATGCGTCTTCTGCACGCTGGTGAGGTTTTTCAGCTTCTTAGAGCTCTTTCAACATTTAATGGGCCTCAAACAACCTTCAGGATTATTTTATCCTTCATTCCAACTACTAACATTAAAGTGTTTAGTTGGGATTTTATGACACAGACCAACATGAAGCAGTGAATAGTTAGGAATTGTTTCATTAACTGTACAAATAAAAACCTGAAAATGTATGAAGTTAACTTTGTTCCATTGCTGAAGCAAAGTACATGTTTTGTAAATGAAAATTGGATAAAAAAAATGTTTTGGAATAAAAGGTTGGAAACGTTTTAATAAAAAAAAAGGGTCATGAGAGGAACTTTGCTGTTTTGTTTTTTTAAGTTTTTTTATTTAGTGTTCATATTTTTTGTTTTTTTTTTATTATTTTTTTAAAGTTTTCGAAATTTTCATAGAAATTTTTTTTAAAGATTTTATATCCAGTATATTTTTTTTCAAATTCAGATTAAGATTTATTAATTGTAGTCTTTACATTTTCCAGGCAGTGTCCGAATGTCTGCCCTAATCGCTATATAGGGGTTACACCATCTTTAAATAAGTGTCCGAACATCTAGTGGATAAAAATGTAGTGGACTACATTTCCAACAATGCACCTTGAATAGTAGTGATCACCTATGGTCACTAGACGAGCAGATATATTCTGGAATGCTTTGCGAGGAGAGAGAGTTCTCCTCTGTGTCTTCAGCAGGCGTAGAGCTAACAGAACTGGCAGCGTTGCGAGGCAAGGGCTCAAACATGTACGGCTGGAAGCCTTCTACACCAAACCAAGCTTCTGCCGCCCTGGCGTCCTCTTCCACAACATCTTCGTCCCCGCTTTCCTCCTCTAAATAAAAAATGGATGACGGAGGAGACTCATCCACGACCTCCGACACTAAACTCTCCTCCTCTTGCATGTTTCCTCTGTCCATAGCGTTCCTTGACAGCGTTGTTTCTAAGTCACCAATTTAGTGCTACTTGGTCCCAATGGAATTTCCCATTGGGAACCTACTAGCACTAAGATGCTAACTGGTTAGCAACGATGCTTCCGACAAACCGGCCACAACCAAACTTGCTTGCAAACCTTCCGCCACAACAATCCCGCCCTCTTGATAAACAACCAATCACATTCACTTTATTCACTCATGTAAAGTCGTCCACCACTTGGGAGAATTCGGGAAATGAAACGATTGGAACATCCGTTTCCCTACGACTTTAAATTCTAATAAAGTACAATTTTGGGTTGTTTTTTTTTCTATATTATTTATAATTATTTTAATTTAATTCTAATTAAATAAAGAATAATTAAAACTTTTTTGTTGGGATCTTTAAATTGTGGGTTCCAAAATATTGACGTAGCGTTCAGAGAAGCAATGATGCATTTTCTTCCACAAAGAAAACCACAAAGGGTTTTCACTAAACTCTGGTTGATCATCTGAGCTTGAGTGAGTCTGAGTCTGAGAGAAAAAGGAGTCCGTCGGCTTTTAGAGTCGAACCGAAAAACCAGCTCTAAATATAGCTGCCATTTCCTGAAACAGGCTGGCTGGCGGTTACCAAAGTTCAGTCCCACACTTTATCCCAGAGGCCAGACATGTAAACAGGCTTTTCATAGCTTCTAATTGATTTGCTTTTTTAACTTTCTAACTAAAAATAACTTGATTTAAATAAAGTTACTGAATGGTGTGAGTGTGTGTTTATTTACTTTTTTCATTTTATTGCAGTTATCTGGTTGTATTAGATGAGTTATAGAGGAAATCCTTCCATCCTTGCTTTGTCTATAACCAGGCTTCCTTCCAGGCTCCCAGTGGGGCCGGCCTCTACCTCCAGGGTTCTGTACCAGACAGACTTTATAGATTTAAATGTGAGAAAAGTGTTCTGCCCACACAGGAACCCAGAACCAGTCAGCAAAATAAATAACCGTCCAGATTTAAGCGGTTTTCCATCCCTGCCTTGTGTAAACATTGTTATTTCTAAAGCTTTCACAACACCATAACTAAACAGAAAACTATCCACACATAAACAAGCTAAATTAAATGGAACATTTCAGCATCTCAGGTTTTCCTTGTCCTAAAATGAAGATCCAACAGCAATAAACAACCAAAACTGCTTTATGTTTGTCAGGATGTTGTTTTACTAACAAACTACCTGAATTTGTCACCAATCTTTAGCTGTGATTTTAATGTATGGGTTGCAATTAATGGTTTTGAACATTTTGTTTTCTGTCTCGCTGGCTGGGTTCTGTAGTTGGTTAGTATGCAGCAGGGCTAACCAATTAAAAATCAGCAGAGTCCAAATAAAGAAAATCAACAACCAGTATAGGTCTGGATACATTTTAATTATAATCTGTTACTTTAAAGTTGTAGGGAAATCATATTTAAATTTCAAATATTTCTGGCTTAAACATGTATATAAATGTACTCTTCATTGTCCCAAAAGTTAGAGCATTTTTATTTTGTTTTTAAATCCTGTCTTAAACTCTGTGGGGTTTTTTCGTTACCTTATTCAGGCCAGTTAGTTATGAACACCTAAATTTAGCCAATCATATATCAATGGTCAGCTATCAATCAAATTATTTCCGTCGTAGCCTCTTGATTTATACAGTATTTCGCAGCTAATATACGCAACAGTTGAAACCAGAATCCTTTCCTTTCCCATTGAGTTGCGTCCCAGTGTTCACGGGGATGGACGTCTGTGTCTTCGGCAGGCGTAGAGCTAACAGAACTGGCAGCGTTGCGAGGCAAGGGCTCAAACATGTACGGCTGGAAGCCTTCTA
>NW_015150560.1:419679-426084 GCF_000732505.1 Cyprinodon variegatus
GAGGTAAAGACCAAAGCTGTGCAGCTTTACTTTTGCAGTTGATGTTGCTACTTTTTAAATGATTTTTTTGTTTTAATCCCTAGTAGAAGTTTAATGGAATAGTGAGCTCCGTTCATTATTTTAAATAGAATAACTTGCAGTAGGCATCCCCAAAGTCCGTCCTCGAAGGCCGATGTCACGCAGGTTTTAAAGGTTTACCTGCTTCTGATAAACCAGACAAAATGTGAGATTAAATGTGTAATTTAGTCTGGCCTCGAGGAATGAGACATCGGTAGATTGTTCATGAGAACAATCCGTTGTTTTTCAAACCGAGGTCTGTGACTATTGAACAACGCTCTGACCAATGAGCACAACTGACTGTGGTGTAGGAAGCGCGACAGAAAGCTGGTGGGGGAGCGTAAACAAACAGCCTGTAATCCTTCTTAAAAATAAATGAGCATAGAGCCTCTTCCTGCTCACGTTTCAACCAAAACTCCAAGTCTAATCCTTCCAAAACTGATTCCAAAGCTGAGTCAAACGAGAACTGTTCAATAGTTGTTGCCATCTTCCTTGTTGTGCTTTCTCCAGCGTCGTGCAGCTTTGTCGTCACGCCCTCAAAACCCCGCCGGCTTTGCATCCAGAAATTCAAAACCCATCTCTGCATTGTGATTGGCCGCCAGTTCTAAGGCCTGGGGAATTGATCGAGGCTAGATCACTCACAGGAAAAAAGGATTTTGGCCGCTTGCCAGTGGGGCTAGTTTATTAGGCTAGATTAACAGGCTTTTGCTGAACCGCAAGCATCAGAATCAGCTGTGCTAAAGCAGGGAAACCTCTTAAACCTGCAGGACAGCGGCCCTTGAGGACCAACTTTGGGGATGCCTAATAGGCTAAATGTACTTCCAACATCTTCACCCACCGACGATCTGAGATGGTTATTCCCAACCCTCACTCCCAGGATCCTCTCACCTCCTTTCACCGTGTTAAACGCAGTTTCACTCCGAGGAAAGCGGATTGTTAAATTCACGGATCTTACCTAAGTTGTGGGACTCGTTGGTTTTAGTGATAAATCATTAAAAGAAGCAGGAAGTGAAACAGTCAGAGGACTCCTGATTAAAACCAGAGGAACCCAGTCTGGTCTCCTCCTTTTATTTACTCTTTCTTCATTTCAGAGCTGATAAGGCAGCTGTTATTAAACAATCCTGAAGCCCGACTGATTAGAAAAATCATTAAATTATTATTAAAGTAGATCAGTAACAGAAATCGTCCTTGCATCCTGCTCCGTCATCCCCCCCTCCTCCTGTTTCTGTCGGATGGGTTCACTCTCTCCTTCACCGCCTTCTTAGTCCTGCTCACCACGGCGTTACATTACTGATCAATTAGCAACACTTGCTGTTAATGAAACCTGCCAGTGTTTCTATCCTGTCAGCAGGTCCCTCACTGTCTAATTGATTCCAGTCTGCAAGGCCTGAACATTCCATACATCAGCTGTTAAATGAACACGCCCGGAAAGTTCTTCTTTTTTCTCTCTCAAAATTCTGTCTCCTCTGTCACTTCCCGATCCGTCCCAGAAGCACATTTGCACATCCAGTTAGACATCTGTGTAACCTGAGATTATATTTTGTTAAAAAAAACCTAAATGACGTTTTTCTCTCCCCAAAAATAGTAAAGGTACTAAAATATGATGTGTTAAAGGTTATTAATATATTTCCTAAGAAAATAAATGCCTTAAAATCCTTTGTGTTTCATCACTCGTCTCTGCCCGATCTGCACCAGAAATGGGATCCTACGCTACTTCCAGTCGCTAACTTTTCCGGATTTAAAAATAGATCAAATCTTTTTAGGTTTTATGTTTTGCTTTCATTTGAACCTTTTGCTATAAAGTGCGTAATCTAAAGAAACAACTAAAAGGCACATAAACATGGTTTAATCATGGTTTTGCCAGACTGCTCTGAGCATGTCCCATGATGACGTCAGAGACGCGGTTTAACGAAGATGTAAAAAGCATCAAAATTGTCTCACAAAAGTCATAAAACATTTTTTTAAATATGTGCAGTTGCATTCTTTAGATAGTTAAGGATAGAAATAAGTAATTTTAGTACCATAATTACATTATTTATGGACACCCGGATGTATATGTGTTCGTGCATGCGCAGGACGGATCGGGAGTTAAAAGGGAGTTTTTCCTCTCCACTGTCGCTACAAGCATGCTTGGTGTGAGGGATTGCCTTTGAATCAATCTGACTGTATGATCTGGTGAAATGTAAAGTGCCTTGAGATGACGTCTGTGTGAATTGGCGTCATAGAAATAAACAGAATTAAATTGAATTGAAAAAAATATCCAACTTTAAGAAAAATGACAATCCTGCTGATGTTAGATTTGCATGTTATGCTTTAACATGTTTTTTTTCACAGATTTTTGTCTAAACGTGCTCAGCAGCCGCCTTATTTCCCTCTGATCTCTCCCCTGTCTGCAGATCGAGTGCATGGTGGCTTCAGAGATGATGCAGAGGTATAAAAAGCTTCAGTTCGAGCGCGGTGAGTCAATCTAAAAGCAGCTGTGGTGCGTCAGCGATGGCTCCAGATTGCTTGAGTGGGCGATTCGTGGGCTGCTCAAGAAAACAGAGATGCCGTCTTTACTATAGCGCAGGACAGGGATGATGGGAGTCGGATCTTTCTGGAGGGATTTCATCCTGTTGCTTGTTTGTGGGAAGAGCTTTAAGTTCTGGTTATCCTTCTTTGCTCCCAAGTTTTCCTGAAACTTTTATTTAGACTTTTTTTTTTTGTGTAGTTTATTAGGGGAAAAATATAAAAACTGTTCACTGTGGACTTTTTTCACATTTTCTCATGTTGTAAAAACAGATGTTGGTATATTTTCTTTGTTTATTGAGACAATGTTGGATTTAATTATTGTTGCAGAAAAAAGGAAGTTTTGTAAAAGGAATTTTTTTAAAAAGAAATGCAGAAATGAAAGTTTTACACTTTTTTTATTCAAATAATAAAAACAGAATTCACTCCATAGAACAACAGACTAGTGAATAATTGTGAAGTTGTAGGGAAATCATATTTAAATGTCAAATCATTCTGCCTTAAACATGTATATAAATGTACTCTTTATCAGACGATATTGTCCCAAAATATAGAATATTTCTGTTTATAAAAATAAAAATCCTGTCTTAAAATTTGTGAGGGGGTTATGTGGGGCTATATTATGCCTTAGCTGTTAGTGGGTCTTAAAAGGCTCAGATTTAACATGTTTTGTAGGTTGAACACTTCTGTTTATTTCTTTGGTCTGACTTCTTTTTAAATTTCCAAATATTTTATTTCTGGATGATGCACATTTTAAAACTCCTTCTTCTGAAATAAGAGAATAAAAAAGGAAACATTATTGAACATTGACAATAATCTGGTATAATCCTGTTCTTTCAGAGGTTCTGCTGGACCCGTGCAGGACATGGTGTCCCTCTTCGACCTGCCAGGCCGTATGCCAGCTGAAGGAGACTGATTCTCCAGCCCCGCCTCAGCTGGTTCAGTGCGCCGTCTGTGCCCTGGAGTTCTGCTCCGCCTGTAAGGCCAACTGGCACCCCGGGCAGGCCTGCCAGGAGAGCAACCTGCCCATCGCCTCCTTCCTGCCAGGAGAAAACAGGTAAAACACATTAAATCCCAGATTAAGAAGTTGGTGGACGCTTTTAAAATGTTCGTAAATTGCTGTTGGTTTATTTAATAGCTTTAAAGTTCGCTCTTAGCTGAAAACCTGAAGAATCTGCTTAAAAGCACCATCTTGTCCTTTTGGGTTTCAGCTCCTTTTATAAGAACGAAGAGGACGACGCCCCCATCAAGCGCTGTCCTAAGTGTAAGGTTTACATCGAGAGAGACGAAGGATGCGCACAGATGATGTGCAAGAACTGTAAACATGCCTTCTGCTGGTACTGTCTGGAGTCCTTGGACGTGAGTTGGTTGCATTTTATCTCACAATTGTTCACTTAAAAGTAAAATCATGATGCAGAATTGTTTAAAGATATAAAGGTCGATCTTTTATTTCCGGATGGATCATCTAAATAAATGGTCCTCCTAACCGTCAATCATTCTGTTGATATGTTTACGTAAGGCCGTCCTACGTGCTCATCCCATTAGCTTCTTTTTCTGTGCATGCACACTTTCAGGCATGTATCTGTGGTGAGCTACAGGTTCAGACAGAAGGTCACCTTTCACACCGCAGTTCTTTAAAAATGGCCGAGGGTCGTAAGAGAAAGTGTCTAAAAAGAAAAGAAAGGCCTCAGAAGAGGCAGATAAATCCCACAATGCTTTGTGTGAAGAGCTCTGCTCAGAAAGCATTATGGGATTTTCTGTTGCCGTAGGCTGTTGCTACCCAACAGCGGCGACTGATAACAAAGATGGCGCAGGCACCGTGGAGTAAAGGTGGAGTTACGTCACCAACAGGAGCAGAAAGTAGTTATCATCTGTCGAACGGTCAGTTAACTGTGTTCACTATAAAGTCCACTATATAGTTCCTATTCTACATAATGATTGAGGGATTTCAATTCAGTTTAATTCAATTCAGTTTATATCTATAGCGCCAATTTACAACACATGTCATCTCAGGTCACTTTCCAGTTCACCAGATCATCCAGTCAGATTGATTCAAAGTTTTCTATCTAAGGAAAACCAGCTGATTGCATCGACTCATTGACTCTTCAGCAATCCCTCACACTAAGCATGCTTGCAGCAGCAGTGGAGAGGAAAAACTCCCTTTGAACAGGAAGAAACCTCCAGCAGAACCAGGCTCTGTGTGAGCGGCCATCTGCTGAGGCCGACTGGGGTTCAAGGAGACAGAAGCAGACATAGAAAAAGAAGCATAGATACAAAATGCAACAGTAAAAGGCGGCCCAGTCCAGGAAACACACAGCCAGGCAGACGAGCTCTGAGACAGCTCCCATGTCAGAGGATGAAGAGAACACATCCAGTTAGTCACAGTCAGAGAAACAAGAATACACTGAAAAACAGGCTGATCTCTAACATCTATAGACAAAGGTGTTGATGGCAGCAGCACAGCTGATATTTCTCTCCAGGATTTAGGGGTTCGGGCCGACGTTCGGACAGTAAGACTATATGAGCTATGAGAACAGCAACTATTAAACAGAGCGTGCACGAGGAGAAATGGGCTTGTGCACGCTCTCGCACTGAGAGTCGATCATTTAGCTTCAGTGAAGGCTGGAGGGCTGAGATTTTTTAACTCACTGCTTTTACATAATCCTAGGTTTCCATTTTGTCTGAACAGCCGGGCTGCTGATGGTCACTTTTAACACGGTGTGTTTTTGTGTGTCAGGATGACTTCCTGCTGATCCACTACGACAAAGGGCCGTGTCGGAACAAACTGGGCCACTCCAGGGCGTCTGTTATCTGGCACAGAACGCAGGTGAGAACACAGACTCCCTTCCCTGAGACGTGTGGCGCCTCCTTCGTCTTTTCTTAGCCTCGCTGCGGCACGCAGAGGCGCGCGTGCTCTCCTCTTCCTCTCGTTCTATCCCTTTGTGGTGGGGTTGTGTTATCCTGACAACACAACAGGTGAAGCAGAGCGTTGTCCACGTGCAGCAGCAGCAGAGCGGCTGTTTCCATACAGACCATTACATGGAAACACCGCTATAAAATGGGTTTATGTAACAGCGCTGGTTTTAGATGCTTCAAATGGTGTTTTACAAGTCTCTGATGTGAGAGTGCAAACATTTTAAAGGATCAGAGCTTTTCAATGCACTGCAAAAAATGTAAATCTAAATAAGTCGGTTTTTTTCTTAAAATAAGTGCATTTTGTCTTGAATTGAGGAAGTAAGTGGGAAACTTTGCCATTGGAACAAAATAATTTACATTTAACATAAGATAAAAACAATTGCAGTCTTCTTCAAGTGCATATGATCTAATTGTCTTATTTTAATAGTGAAAATATTCATTCTATTGGCAGTTTATCTTATTAACCTACTCAAATTAAGGGTAAATAACTTAATTTAAGAAATGTTTACCATCTAGATCGCTTCTGCAGTGTAGGAACCTTCTCCAGGGACCCAAGTTTTCTGTTTTCATTATTCATATTAACTCAACAGCATTGAAGGAGGTTATCAGCCTTAAATCAGAATTCTAACTGCTCTCAATTTAATTTTTAATGTTTTAACGGCCTCATGCTGTTCGATCTGCAGTTACGTCCTTCAGGCTTAACATTTTGAAGGACTGTTGTGGACATTTCCCCACCAACTTTTCCCCTTTCTGTTACCTTTGGCGTTTACATATGCCAAAGGTAACAGAGGTTGGGTGCAGCTGACTGTGTTCAGAGCGGGGTTTTTTTGTCGCTTTAGGACAGATCCGCAAACGATAGAGATCCACAAACGATAGAGATCCGCAAATGATAGAGATCCGCAAACGATAGAGATCCACAAACGA
>NW_015150560.1:427722-434173 GCF_000732505.1 Cyprinodon variegatus
AAACCTTTGGGTTAAGTTGTCGCAAGCAGGTTTTTCTTGTGTTTCTTGTGAATTTGGTCTTAAATTTTTATTTCAGGTGGCTTTAAAAAGTCTTAAGAAGTCTTAAAAAGTCCAACTTTCATCATAAAGTTACACCTTTTTCCCCAATATGTATATATTGGATCTAAGGACAGTTTGTTCCAATCCTTCTCATTTATAAGCTGATTGAAGGTTTTCTTTATTACAGCCCGTTTCAAATCACCTCCCAACAGTTTGGGCTTTGACTAGACCCTGGCTGCTTCATTCTCAGTCAGTACCTCGTGGGTTTACTGCATTTTTTTTCAGTCATGTTGCAGAGTCCAACTGCTCTGTTGATTTTCTTTGTTTGTGTATCATTGCAGATGCATCACTTTAGCATTAATGAATAAATATCAACTCATGTTGCAAACTTTCTCTGGCTTCCAACTGGTTTTATTTTCCGGGTGAAGAAAATAAATTCAGGAAAAGATGTTTTGGCCTCTCAGTGGGAACAGAATTTATGATCTGCTCTTCATTCGCCACAGATGGTAATATTCATGAAGTTCAGCAGTGCATTCTATTCACGGCGCGGTGCATCACTGCGTCCAACGTACTTGCTATTTTCCCTGCATTAGCATACACATTGGCATCTGCTGTGAGTGGGGCAGGCTGAGTCATGTGATTACAGTTCATCTGCAGAAGCTTCGCTGCTCCGTCTCTCACTGTCTCGCTCTCCTTGTTTCACCCTTGGTTGGCTGCTTTACATCCCAGACAGCCTTCCTTCTGCTGCCTCAGAAACACGCAATGTTCCAGGATGAAGATGTTTGCCAACCTGTCCATGTCCGTATTCTAAACCAGAGAGCGCCATCTCTATCAGTTGGTAGAACCCGTGCGTCTCTGACAAAGTCTTCTTCTCTCCAGGAGAAAAAAAACAGGAAGGAGAGAATTAGACAAAAATCTCAAGTATGTCCTCTTCTCCACAAACAAAGAGAAAAACAAGTCATCCTTACATCTGATTCTGATTTCCTAATTTGTTGGCATTGAGTTTGCAGGTGTTTGGCTCCCCCTCGTGGCGAATTAAATAAATTGCACTGTTTTAAAATGTTTACTTTACATCTTTATTTTTCTCATATTTTTTTACCTTTTTTCATCTTTTCTCATCTTTTTTATATTTTTATAAATTTTAAAGATTTATTTAAACTATTATGTAAACAACTCTCTTTCTTTCTTTCTTTCTTTCCTTCTTTCTTTCACCTATATTTTAAATCAGAAATATAATAAATACTCATCTGACCTCAGCTACTGAATTATTGTTGTTTAGAGTTTATGAATAAAACTGGGAAGCTTAGTTTCTATAAAATTTCTTCCTTAAATTGTTTTTGTTGTAGGGAAAAGGGGGGAAAAAAGGATTTTGGATTGGAGGTATTTGCTGCCTCCTGTTGTCCAATATTGGCAATTGCAGTTTATTTGCTGAAGGCCAATAAATTAGAGTATCAATAAAGAATGTGTTTATTTTCATGATTAAATTAAAAATGTAAAACTATATAAACCTTTTCACACAGAGAAACATATATAAATGTTTTACTATTTGATTGTATATTTCTGCAGAAAAAAACAAACTGAAATAAGTTGTAAACACAGAATATTGCCAACTGATCAGTAGCTGTCCTGTACATTCAGTGCATTCGATGCATTCGGCTCCTTGTGGTTGAATTGGTGCATCTATGCAGAGAAGCATGGAGGAGATCGGCCTGTGGTTCTGTTCAGGAAGCCCAGGTTGCTTGTCCGCATTTCACGGTCAGACTCCCTCCTACATTAGCGACTTGTTGTGTCCTTATGCCGCCTCTCGGAGGCTGAGGTCTCAGGACCAGAACCTGCTCATGGTCCCTTCTACTCGTTACATGACCAGGGGAGATCGCTCCTATCACGCGGTCGCACCGGCGCTCTGGAACAATCTCCGCTTTCCTTGCGCTTACCTGATTTTGTTGATGTTTTTAAGGGCAAACTGTTGTTTTATGTCTTTTGTGACTTTAAATGTAAATATATTTTTATCTGTATTGGAATTTGTGAAGCACTTTGTGACCTCTGTGTGTGAAAAGTGCTATATAAATAAACATAACTTACTTACATTGTTGGTTCGGTTTTATGTCATCTTAAGAATTTTTTTGTCAATGATTTTTCCAAACATGAGGATTTTAACATTTGAAGCTTCTGTTCTTATCAACTGGTCTTTAAAATTTAAACCAACCTGATTTCAGCCTTACAATGTCGTTCCCCTGTTGCTATATTTTTACCACAGTTTGTCCTTCCAACTAATTTTCCATCCCTATTCTTGCAAACAGCTTCTCTGCTAGTTTATCCTCCATGTGACTGCTGGAACATTTTATTTTCTGAATGAAAGAGGTTCTCATTAATTTATCCTTTTCCTCTCAGGTTGTGGGGATCTTCGCCGGCTTTGGCCTGCTCCTGCTGGTCGCCTCGCCCTTCCTCCTGCTGGCCACCCCCATCGTCCTCTGCTGCAAGTGCAAATGCAGCAAAGGCGACGACGACCCGCTACCGACCTAAACGCCGCTCAGAGGGAGCCGGCGTCGACGAGGACGGGGTCCCATCGCATTTCTGTCCAGTTTCACCACTTTTCCATTCTTACTTTCCTTCCACCAGCTTTGAGGAGCTTCATATTTCCGAGCTCTGCCTAAAGGCGCCCCCTTGTGGGGGTCGCTCTGCTCTGCAGGAGGAGCCCAGAACAGAACACAGGTGTCCCTCTGAAGAGAGCTAAGCTGAGACACGGCGAGACGTTGCTTTAAAAGGACCGCCGCTGTCTGGAAAACTTTGGAATTTTGGGAATGTGAATAAAATCCACTCGTATTTTTGATGTCGTGATATTTGTGAGCCGTTCCTAACGGAGGGGATTATCTCCAGATGAAGGAACGCCGTCGCCGCCTGCAGAAGGACTTCTACTTTATTTCTCTGTCCGTTGGTTTGCTGTAAACACTTAGAGCTTTTCCTTACCGCCACACTCGATGTAGCTCCACTGAATCAGCCGGTAGCAGAGGAGACTTACTCACTCGGTTTGCACACTCAGCATGGCTCCTTCGTCATGATTGTGACTGAGCAAGAGGCGGGAGGCGGGTGTCGCTCCCAGCTCTCTGTACAGCACGTCCTCTCGATGATGTCAGTGTTTTATAATCCTGCGCTTTTAGTAGAGATGTCCTGAGAGTTGTGTGTGTGTGTGGGTGTGTGTGTCTTGCACATTACAGTCTCTTTTTCCAAATGTTAGGCAGATGTTTTAAAGAGGATTGCCACTCAATTCTTACTTTTTGTGGATAAAAATGCTTTTTACCATCAGATTTCTGTTTTCGTATAATTACAGCAGCTTTGTCGTTTAGGTCGTCGCCTGAAACCCATCTAACTTTTACCAAACTGAGTGGCGCTCCCCTTTATGTTTAGCAGTAGCTTTTTCTCTCAGAGGACTTCGTATCCACGTTGTCGTGGAAAGATTTTAGGAGTTTATTCCAAATGTTCAGGCCTAAGATGAAGGTTCAGCCAAATAGAAATTGAAAAGCCTTAAATGGCCTAAACCAGGCGGCTCCCCTCGGTGCATTAAGAGTAAATCCTCAAATCTTAATCAGCACAGGGAGAGAGGCGTGTTCCTGACGAGCCCTTTACTGTATGTTGATTCTATGATGTCATCAGTGTGCCACTATGTCGATAGTCATTATGTAAAAGATAAAAGGTTCCTGAATAAAACTTTTTATGACCCAAGGCTTGTTTTTGTTTTGTTTTTTACTTCGTATAGCTTTTAAACAGCAGAGCTGAGCCACATGCATTCACTCATCCTTATTTGTGAAACTGCAGACCTGCTACGTTCAGACCGCAAGCAGCAAAAACGCACGTGGTACTTCATTTTGATTCTTGGACCATTCTAGTTCTGACTCCCGGCTGAAGCAGCTTTTGCTGCTCTGGCTGCGCCGTCAAAAAGTGGGTCTGATGCGCATTGGGCGGAGCTACCTTATCCTTTCTTTTCCTGAAACGATGGCAGCTAGATTTGCTGTGATCAGCGGGTGAAAAGTAGTTTGAATCTATTTTGAAGTGAGAAAGTTCATCTGAAAACTTAATCTGTGCAGTCAGTTCATCCAGATTACCATCCTGCCTTTAAATATTATTTCTGTCGGAGCCGCTCAGACCCCCACATAGCGGCGGTGCGCCGTCACTGGGAATCCCATTCAACAGCAGCCTCTGCCTCGGTCACCTCTTGGCGGTTTGCCGCAGCGGCTGAAAGATGTTTTTCATGTACGAAAGCCAAACTGCAGGCACCAGGATAATAAAAGTGAACATGTCTTGCCTGCAGATTTCAGTATTTTAAGTAAATTTAGGCGTTAATAAACTTTCAGAGGAGTGATCATAGCGCTCTGCATCAGCAGTGCTGTGTCTGACTCTCTGCCAGCTCCCAGATCAGCTTCTCTGATTGGTTGATGTGGCGCTTTGAGCGGCAAAAGTTCAATTTCTCCAAGTCCAGCAGCTGCTGCTTTTGCTGCAGGACGTTTTGCCTCATCTCGATGCACATCAACCATTGACCTTACATGTAAAGTTGCTGCTTGTAAGTAAAGAACATGTTTTGTAAATGTAAATTTAAAAAAAATTTAAATAAAAAAAACAATATTCAGGAATGAAACTGAAAAGTGTTTTAATTAAAAAGAAATGATTTTGAGATTAACTTTTCTGTTTTCTCACATTTTTACATTTTTTTTTTCCAGATTTATATTTTACAGCTTTTGTATTTTGTATTTTTCTTTTTTTTTATTGAGTTTTACAAACTGCTAGTGAAGATTCTCAGTCATCCAGGTCATAGTCATTCCAAAAAAGTAAAAAAAAAAAAAAGTTTGAAGACATTTTGCTTCCCATCCAGAAAAAAAAAGCTTCCTGGATGGGAAGGAAAACATCTTACAACTTGGAAAGCTGCTTTTCAACTTTTTTGGATTTTTAAATTGTATTTCACATATTACATTATCTTCACTTCAATCCCAAAAGAAATTCTCACTCCTGACCAATAAAACTCTTGTTGCTAACAACCAGTCGACCAAATGCAATGAAGAGGATGCCTGTTTGATTCGTCCTCCAAGGACCCGGCCTACCTGGACTGGTTCCTCCAATGGTCTGGAAAATAAGGAGGCTGGAAGAGTTCAGTTAGTCGCCTAGCAACAGTTGACTCAAAAAGCAGGCAAAGAATGGATGCTGAACTTCTCAGCAGAACTTCTCACACATTTGTTCTGTGTGCTAATTTCATTTGGAGCTTCAGCAGCAGTTCCATCATCATACACTGGAAAAACGATCTAGAAATAAGTAAAGATTTCTTAAATTAAGTGTGTTTACCCTTAATTTGAGTTGTTAAATGAGATATTTTGCCAATGGAATGAATATTTTTACTCTTAAAATAAGATAAGTAGATAACATGCACTTAAAATAAAACAATGCTGTGTTTTCTTATTTTAAATGTAAATTGTCTTGTTCCATTGGCAAAATGTCTCTTTTACCTCCTCATTATTTTAAGAAAAAATGACTTTCGTTTTTTTCTAGTGTAGATATCAGATTTGTAATCGCCACATATTGGAATCTAAACTTAAATGTCAGCCAAACTCATTTGCACAGAGAAAATAAACCAAAAATTACCCACAACTTATCTGATTCGAAAACCATTTAAATCACCTATTTTCATTAAGCCTAAACGATTCATGTACTTGTATTATATTGAACTGCATTTCCAATATTCACCTGTTTGGACCCGTTTTCCTCTGAGCATGGAGCGGTCGGCTTGCTTGAACTCACAATGAATCATGGGATATCCAAGGCTGTGTAGGAAACAGCGGACCATTCCTTCAACACGGGCAAAAAGAAAGCTGCATTTGTCGGTCGCATAACGAGGAGGCCTCCAATCCAAACAGCCTCGGCGCCGCGCTATGACGTAATCAGGCGACAAATCTAGCCTTCTGAGGACGCAGCCGCTGAATTTAAACACGGCAATAAAACTATCAGACATATAAAAATTAGAACAAATGAAATTCTATAAAAACATTTTAAAAATATACAAAAATGTACTTGGAAAAAAAAAAGTGAGAAAAAAAAAGTTTCTCTTAAAACCTTTTACAATTTTAAAAGGTTTAATTTATCAATTCAGTGTTTTTTTTATGTTTTCTATTTACAAAACATGCTCTTTGCTTGCCACAATAATGGAGTAAATTTTACTCCATACATTTATTCGTGGAACGCTGGACCAGCTCTATACCCTCAGCAGGGTCCTGGAGGGTACATGGGAGTTCGCCCAACCAGTCTACATGTGCTTTGTGGACTTGGAGAAGGCGTTCGACCGTGTCCCTCGGGGGGCCCTGTGGGGGGTTCTCCGGGAGTACGAGGTGCCGGCCCCTTTGATATGGGCTGTCAGGTCCTTGTATGACCTGTG
>NW_015150560.1:437166-440176 GCF_000732505.1 Cyprinodon variegatus
ACTACCACCTTCCACTGTAACCTGTGAAGGATGCATTAATCAGCTTCCTCCAGTATTTGCTATTAGAATGTGAAATGGCTCCCTCTGGTGGTAGAAGTGTGTACTTCCTCTCCCTAGACAAGCAAATCTAGTATCCAAAACAAATGATAGATGATAGAGTGGAAAATGTAAATGTTCGGTATCTAAGTTTTCAACATGGAAGAAAGTATTTATTTAAACTTTTTTGTGTTAAATATGTCTCCATTTACCTTATAAATATAATCAATGAAGAGCATAAAAGTACCTGAAATGACAATAATTTAGTATATATATATATATATAAAAAAGAAACACTGTTCTTTTGTTGTCTTTTGTACTTTCTGTTTTGTCTCCAGGTTATCCTCTCTGCTGAATGACCTTTGCAGACTGTTTTCACATCCTCTCATCTGCTTTTTAACTTGCATCAGGCGTCTTCTCTTCATCTTGGGCAGCTCTGTCTGTTCTGCTGCGGCTCTTTGTGCTCATCAGACATGTGTCAGCCTTTTGTTAAGGTCTGCCAAAGAACAGGTTGTTCTCTCCCTCTCCTCTCTGCCTTTGTGTCTATTTCCTGCCAGATGCTGGATTGGGAGCATTAACAAGACAACCCTGAAAATGAAAGTGCAAACGCTCTGCGATACATCATCCCCTCGCCAGCTGCTCTCTGCTTGGAAGTCTCTCCACCAATCGCTGGGCGAGACCACAGGAAGTTACCATCTGTGGGCGCCATAGTGACAGAGTTTGTGGATGTGCAGAGGAGCTGATGTGTTATCTGAAGGAGAAAAAAAATGGATTGCAGCAGGGAGAGGGTGGCAGGAGGTGCAGGGATTGATATGGAGAACTGGACGAAAGGTGTGAATCACCTGATAGAAGAAGAGATAAAAGCTCAGAGTATGCAGAAAGAGAAAGCAGGGCTGGCTGAGAGGAGTGGAGGCCTCTGCACCTGCTCTGCAGAGAAAATCAGACTATCACATGTGTGCTGGCTGGAGGCCCACCAGGCAGGCCTGCTCTGGCTTTACCTTCCAACACCCTGCTGCCAGAATATCCTCCTGCCCCCCCCATCAGAACCTGCTGCTCTTTACTCGCAAACGCCAGACTTTTCCCTTCTTTATATCGCAGCACTGCATGGCAGTTGCATAAGACACTCTCAGGTCATGATTTGACTTTTTTAGAGCATTTCTTGTGTTAAAAATTCATTGTTTCTGATTTTATGACACAATGACTGAATAGTAAGAACACAGCAGCTTTAACCTTCATGAAAAACAGGTAACATCTCAACGAAAGCATGAGAAAATCTCCATTTACATAAGTTTTTTTTAAGGTTTATCATTAAACTTTACATTTATAGTATGCAGTAACATGTACAATCATGACACTGTCTACCATGTTCCAACATGAATCATTTTTTTTCTTTTATCCACCATTTTTCTACGTTAAAGGCCAGATTTGCAGCTTTGAAGTCCAGTTTTCTCCATCCTGTGTGTTCAGAAGTAAAAAAAAAAGGTCACAAGTGCTTTAATAATCATCCACCGTTACAAAGTGACGTTTAATAGTTGTGGTTATTGGCTGATCTTCTTGCCAGAAGAGGGAACTAGAGGGCCGTTACAGCAAAGGCTTTATGTCAACAACAACAACATGCTCTGGCTTTTCATCAGTCCAACTTTAACTGCTGCATTTTATGCCAGAAGATCAAGAAATGCGTCTCCTCCCACTTTTAATTTGGTGCCTTATAAAGGTTTTCACACCCCTTATTCTTTTTTCCATATAAACGTTCAATACTTTGTAGAACAATACTGAAAAAACTCAAATATTAGGTAAATATATCTTTAAAAAGGTGGTTTTGTCATTAATTTGAGTGAGTAAATAGACCAATCTTTCAATAGAATGATAATTTTTACCCTTGAAATATCATTGGATATTATGCACTTGAACTATTTTAAATAAAAATCATTCTTTTTAAAAAGTCAATCATTTTATTCTTTTTGTCAAATTGTCATGCTTTATTTCCTAAAATCAAGGGAAAATACACCAATTTCAAGAAAATCAACTAAATTATATTTTAGTTCTTGCAGCGGACCTAACGACTGTTATGCAATATAATTTAATTTCACTGAATATCAGTTTAAAGTCATGTTCTGTCAGTTTAATTTAGGGCTGGACTTTGACTGGGCCATTATAGGAACATGGTAACATGTTGGTTGTTAATTTGGGATTATTCCTCTGAATGATAAAAGTCACTTGTCTGTCTCCAGCTTCCTTTAACTGATTTTTTAATGGATTTTATGTGTTAAGCTTATGACAAATTTTTCCTCTACTGCAGAAAGGGAATCCCACAGCATTATTCCGTGCAATTAAACCTCATTTTGAAACATTGCATGATTATAAAAACGATTCTGACCATTTTTTACCATGTTTCACAGTGTTCTGCATGACGGCCAAAGCACTTGGTTTTGATCTATTCTGATCAAATCAGCCTCTTTATTTTGACGCGTCTCCTAAATAGCTTCAAAGGTCCTATATCCTGTTTTTCTTTCAAAGTCACCTATAAGAAAATGTCTGATGAAATAATGTCTGTAGCACTATGTGGGTCTAAATCATGAAACCTAGTTGTTTGCTTCCAGTATCCAAGAAAAGCATCAGCCTTAACTTGTCTGCCATCATGCGTGAAAGCAGAACAAAGTCCAAACCTCCACAAAAAATGTATTTTTCACAACTTGGTCATTAGGTAAAATAGAGATGTTTATGCCTGTATAGATTAGCTGCTAAAAAAGCTACTTTATCCTAATTTTGAGCCGGAATAACGTCTCTCTGCCTTACATCACCCCTCCCTGATCAGAGAAGGTGGGTGTTTGTTTACAGTGCAGGCGCAGCGCGGTTCAAGTAGATGCCTCCTGGATAGTCCTTTAATTGGAAAATAAGTGCATGTTCAGATTTTGTTTAAGTTAAAAAGTTTTATTCCTTCCCTTGTTGCTGTTATGGGGCCTTTCCCAGGCCA
>NW_015150560.1:440909-446651 GCF_000732505.1 Cyprinodon variegatus
ATTTTGATAAGTCATTACTAAAAAAAGGTAACGCCGTTACTTTCAACGCCGTTACTGCCATCACTGGTCACAGTTGCTTGACATATTTACTATTATTTGTTCTATGAATACTTTCTATTTCTATAATAGAAAGTATTTGTGGATCAGTGCTTTTAATGTTCCTTTTCTATGTCTGTTTTCCTCTCCTTTAACTCCCAGTTGTTTCCTGTAGAAGGCTCTGCTGGAGGTTTCTTCCTTTTACAAAGTAGTCTTTCCTCTCCACTGTCACTGCATGTCTGCTCCCATGAATGTTTCCTTAGATGCAAAGATTTTAACCAATCTGACTGGGAGAGTTAATGGAATTGAATGCAAAGATCTTGTTTATATGCAAACTAATCAGATTAATCCAGTGTGACGTTGCGTTGATCCACCTGCATCTACGCCTACTCACCGGTCCAGCAGTGATGCAGCATTTTATTAGGTGGGAAAAAACAATGGAGACGGGGAATCCCACAAACCTAAATACTTCCCCCGTGCCTTTAAACCTCTCTGTCTGCTGCTGAAATTCGACGGACCTAATTTCAGTGTAACATGCGGTCATGTCATGCGGTTTTGCTGAAATGTGCTGGACAGTCAAAGGGTCGATACGCTTAGAAATTACAACTGTGTCGGATTGAATTTCAGCGTAATGGTAAAACATTTCAGCGAACCAACCTGCTACCCTTAAACACACTGCAAATAACCCTGAGAAATATCATAAGAATTCAGCTTCTGACCCAAAAGGTGGTACCAGAGCCGACTCATGATCCAAACTATTACTCAGGGTTACAAGGTTTCCTACAAAATGAATTAACCACAGTCAAAATACTACTACAAACAACAACAATTGAATTAGTTTCATCCATTTTTAAGTGATGCTTTGAAATCTTTTAGTTTTTTAACATATGTTTATTCTTTAGCTCACTTCCTAAGTGGATCTCAAGAACCCATACTCGTTGTTTTAAGACCGTCACAACTGCAACTTTAGAATTAGTGCTCTAAACAGCTCCTCTCTTTGCCGCCTTTGTCCTTTAAACAGGAACCAATCATAAAACACTTGTTTTTTTTCACATTTTATGAAAAAAAAAAATGAAATTTATGTTTTCAGTTCCCTTCACTTCAAGCCCAGTATAAACGCTTGCTCTTGTCCAAAGAAAAGCCCGCCCCCAGAAGTGAACAGAATAGGATCTGGAAAACACAATTAGAAAAGAATGCAGTTTGTAGAACTCTATCTGAAAAAGAGAAAAAAAATAAAAAGATAAACAATAATTAGATAAATTTTAATCTGATAAGGCAGCAAAGGTTCCCTTAAGACATTTTACAAAGTTTCATTTCTGAATTCCCTTCACAAAATCTTTAAAAAAGAAAAAAAAAAAAAAAACGTTCTTTGCTTCGAACAAATAATGGAACAAAATTCTCTCCATAGAATAAGAGCAGTCTGTTATTTGAAGGCTGATCTTTAATTCCTGGTTCCGTTGCAGTGAATCAGAAGACCTCATGTGACCTTTGGATGCGTCCGTCTTATGTTACTCTTCTACACCTATGATCAGACACGGATCTGATTAAAAATGCTGCACGGCTCTTATCTTTAGACATCCATTGGCCTCAGTAGATTTACACATTGTGCTTTAACTTAATTAAACTGTCAGAAACGCTTTGCTTTCTTCACTGTTTTTACCACATTTTCACCTAATATTTTCTCCAGGGTTTTTTTTTTCTGACGATGCTTTTGCTTTTGCAGCCGTGATGCCTTCTGACTCCCTGAGTCCCATTTCTATCTGGGAGACGTTTGCCTAGAGTCATTCACCTGAGCGTTTCTTTTCTTTTAAAGGTGTGCATCACATCACATCCACAGCTTGTGGGACTAATGGTTGCCGTAGGGCTGTGGGGGGAAAAAACTCTGCAAACCGGTTTTATGTCATCATGACATCGCTGTGAAAAGTGGAGACCTTTGGGAAAAGGTTAATCAAAGAATAAACAGTTATTGTTTTTAGACTTACTCTCATTTCTGCAGGGAAATCTTTAAAAAGTTTTGTTTTAAATCTGATTTGACGTTTGATTCTTTGTGCTGTTTTTTAATCATCCCAGTTTTTTTTTTTTTTTTTAGATGATTAAAAGAGCTGAATGAATTTCCAGCCCACTGCTCTTTATATAACGTCGGTCTCGCGTCTGTTTAGTCGATGGCAGCTGATGTGGGTTTGATTAGTGGGACTGAGATTGTCAGAGATGACGTTCTGCACCCTGTCGCTCCCTCCACCAGTACTGCTCCCAGCAACGCACCTGTTCCCTCAACCTGCTTCATCCTCACACACACACACACACACACACACACACATGCAGTCACGTCAGCGCCTCTGGTTTCAACTTGGCTCCTTCGCTCATTATAGACTCGGTAATATTTGACAGGTTTAGACAGTGAGCGTTTCCACCTGCCAAGGTGACAGACATCTGACAGCTTGTTGAAAACTGGTTCTTTATTGCACATCCACACAAACACAGGTGTCCCCTGTGGCTGATGACAATAGGAGGCTCTGAGTGATGGACAGGTTTTATGGAAAGGTGAAGAACAGGAAAAAGGAGGGAAGGAGTGCATGCTGGGACAAAAAATAAAGGGTTGAACTTGTGGCTCGATCTGAGGTCAAATGAAAAGTTCAAATCTACTTTCTTAATCTATTCTCCTAGGTTATAAATAAGACATGATTGGATCGACATGATTAATGATTACTCATGTAATTTAAAACAGTTCATTTAATTTAAACTAAAACCTTGATTTCTTTACTGTTTAAAGGCCATAGCTGCAACCTTTTCATTATTACTTCCACAGAACGTCTACAGTGTTTCAGAATAAACATATTGATTTGTCTGAAGGAAAATGTTTTTAGTATAAAGATAATTATTTTATTATTTCATCAGCCCAAATAGAAATAAATGAAATATTTAAATAGGTTATCTACAATGTTAGCATCAAAACGAAGGATTCTCTAATGCTGAAAAATGGCTTCTTCATAAAGAAGAGAAATGAGGGTGAAAATTGGTCAAACTTAGAGAGTTGTTGCTGGTTTAACGAAGCAAAGAAGTTTGGTTAAAGTTAGCATTAGCGCCTGGCAACTGGCGGGAAAACTGTACAGAAGGAGAGCAGGCGAGTGCAAAGGGTGCAGCTTATTAGGCTGGAGGATTTAAACTTCTTTATATAACAACTTTAATTGATTGATTGACTTTATTAATCTCCATCTATCCATCCATCCATTTTCTCGCACTCTATCTGGGCCGGCTCACGGAGGCAGCAGTCTAAGCAGAGATGCCCAGATTTCCCGATCCACACACACCTGCTCTAGCTGCTTTGGGGGGACCGGACCGGACCATGCATTCAAACCGGCTTGGTTCTGCTGCACTGTAGTCGACCAAATTCCCGGACGATTTTGAAATTCCCCCTTTTAAATTTTTTTAGGTATGAAAAGTAGGACATGTCCTGGAAAAAGAGGATGTCTGGTCACCCTAAGTGAACGCTCTCTCTGTGTGGAATTCACCAGGTGCCGCTGGACCGCGCAGTTTAGGTTTTATTGCATTGATGAAATTATAGAAATACCATAAAGCGATCTTTTTATGGTTGACGTGTTTCTTTTGGGAGGAGCTGATTGAATCATGGAACCAAACAGGAACTGACATCCCAAAATCTCACATCCTCTGTCACCAGCGTTGCTTGGTGTTATTTTTATTTTGAGGATTTGGGGGGGGTAAAAATGAAGAAAGTTCCCATCCCTGCATCAGAGCGCTACCTGTTCCATTTGTGGATGGTTTTCTAGGCTTGCAACAGAACTATCAGCGCGTTCACGAGTCTACGGAAACCGCGGCAGACCAAACCAGATGAAAGTGCGCATTCAGCGTCTGCTCTGCCAATAATGCAAGCGTAGAAGAAGAAATGTGCTGTTTACCTGTGCAAAGAAAGAAACAACGAAAGAAAAATGTCTGAGGACTTCAGTGTTGAGGAAGAGCATGAGTTCTTTGCCGAGCTGAATGCGCTGGTTTGGTCTGCCGCGGTTTCCGTAGCGTCGTGAACGCGCTTTTAGGAAATCCTATACACTACTGTTTATGCTCTAAAAACATTCTAAATGACTTCGTTTCGAGTAAATTCTGGATGCTACCCACTCAGGACACTTGGAATACATTGGACGAGCAGTATGGAGGAATATTGAAACGTTTTTTGTGGACTTTTATGGACCTTTCTGTCTCGGGCGCCATAGACCTCCATTATTTGAATGTCAGCAGACAGCAAGAAGCCTCCCAGATCTCCAGATGCATTTGAGATATCAAAAAAGTACTCCAGAATGTTGTTCAGCATGGGGGTGAGTAGAAAATGAAGGCTAATCATGTTTTGGGTGTACTATTCCTTTAAGCTCATGATGAGAGTCAGCTTTAGATCATTTTATAAACCTAAATCATTACGATTGACTCTTGTAGCAAGAAATAATTTGACTTGTAAGACATAAAAAACATACGTCATCTGCATAGATAAAAAAAATCTGATGAAAACTGATCAATAATCAAACAAACATTAAATAATTCCTTTAATCAAATAAAAAAATACCCTCATTTATTTCATGCATGCATCTCTTTTTATTTTGCATGTATTTTTTGGCTTTCCATACTTCTGCTGTCCAATTGTTGTAACATATAGGATTTTGCTTGTGTTGTCTTTTGATTTGAGCTTAAAATGTCTTCATTAGGTTGTTACTTTTCAGTTGAGGTTCTACGACAGGATCTATTTTTTCTTTTTTTTTTGGCTTCTGATCACCTTCAACCTTCCGCAGGTGGAGCGGTGATTGTGCCTCTAAAACAATACCTATTGGACCTATACAGCATTTTGCTCTGATTTCATTCTTTTATTTTGCTACAGAAAAAAAGTTAAGGAAATTAACCGATAAATGTAATGAATTTGTCATTAATATTATTAATGACAAAGACAAGGCTGAGTTCATTGAGTCAGACGAGACTGAGACCATAAAAAGATCAGTCTTGAGTGATACAATGTTAGGGTTGTTAAGTTTCCCCAACTTTAACCTATAAAAAATGAAACAAAGACAGTGTAAGATTTTTCCTGAAATGCTTTGCAAAGGGGAGACAGAGTTGAACTATCAATCTCTGCATCTCCGCTTGGCTCAACACTTGCCAGGCTTTTTATTGAGCAGTCAACACATTACAACAGCGGGCGTTCGTTTCGATTACACAGTCTATTAGACATAGCATGAACTTTTAAGATAGGGAACTTGCCTGGTTTCAGTATACGCTTTACATAAAGTGTCGGGGTTATGACCTTTCACTTCTCTGCTTCTCAAATGAAAAACAGGAAAACATTCTTGCAAAACATTTGACCGTCTTATGTGTTGGGATCTGGAGGTCTGTCCATTTTTCTCCACCAGAGGGCGTTCCAGGTCTCCTGGAGCTGGAGCTGACTTCACCACCTGCAGCTCGTTTGCTCATCAGGAGACCAGTACTTAAAGGAGAATTCCGGTTTTTTACACTTTAAGCCCATTTTCTGTAGTTTCCAGGATGAAATCGAATGATCGACACCAAAATTTTGACAATTGGTCCTGTCTCTGCTTTTTGGCTCATTTAGAATCCCCCCCTGGCTGCTTCAGAACGGCTTCCATTGTGCATGTCCGATAATGTCCTTAAAACAACCTTAAACGTTCTTTTTTTTAAATATGCTACTCACCGGGTCGTCAG
>NW_015150560.1:447936-454332 GCF_000732505.1 Cyprinodon variegatus
ATAAACCTTTGAACTTTTTCCCTTGAGTCCGTGTGTTCTGCATGTGGGTTAGAAACCTTAAACCAAACATGACATTATGGCCTTCATACACTATTTCCAATGATGAGAGTAACATATAGAAAAAAAAAAATAAATGATTAAAAGAAATATAAATGAATAAAATAATAAAAACAACAGAAATCATAATAACTCCAACATACAACACAGACAAATGTGTTTTCTTTCTCAGAAGCGCGAGCAGACTGGCAGCAACAAGTGGGAGAGGGGCAGCTTTGCATTTATTTTTTATTGCATCTGATTAGAATAGCTTTAAATAGTAGGAATGTTCCAGCGGAAGTTTTAATTGCTTTTGAAATCACTGAAGCCTTGGTGTACCTGCGCGGCCCTAAGTGGCCCCGACCCATTAATGAGCTCCTCTCCCACTCAACACCCACTCCTTTACCTCCTCCAGCTCCTGTCTGTAAATCACCTCCTTAACGCCGCCTTTAATACCGCCAGAGCGTGCGCCCTCTCTAAATGCGCTCTGGCGTCGGCTCCTCTCACGTGCCCTCTGTCAACAGTAAACTTTTTGAAAAGCGAGCTTAACAGGCCGTGAAAGGGCGGCACAGATGGCTACATCCTAGGTGGTAATTATCAACCACTTCCTCCCAGTGAAAAAAAGAAAACAGAAGAGAAACAAGTGAAGGTGTTGCAGACAGGTCAACTGATGCGGCTGACATGCTCGTGCATGGGATCTCTGGCGAAGAGCTCAAACCAAAGTGCAGGAAAGGGGCCTTCTGGAGCCCCGACAGCTCGTTTGACAGAGTCACAGGTCAGCACAGCCATAAGAGGATGATTTCTGGCTTCACTGCACATCAGGCTGAGGAAGATCTATATTAATGCACATTTCCAACTGGCTTGTTATTAAAATACCTTCTGCACGTAGCAAGTTTATTTTTAAAGGAAGTCGTTGAGCTGCCTTTTAACGAATTAGCTGCCACATATAGCAAAGAGGTGAGCCAATTTGTCTGAAAATGTTCCAATTCTGACTAATGACTGTGTTTATGCCCACTTAAACAATCAAGAGGCATTTTTAGTTTCAGAAATTAACTACTTGTTTTTTTTGTTTGTTTTTTTAATCATCCATTAAAACCGAAGGTGATGGCTAATTTAAATCCTCTTGAATTCTGGAGATTTTAATACCGTAAAAAGGTGATGGGCAAGCCTCGCCCTGCCTCGGAACAAGCCGCCCAACGCATGCAAAAATATGCTAATGCGACTCGTATCTGAATCTTTGTCTGGTTGTCATTCTCACATGGGGCACATCAAAGCCATATGACCTGATTTTGCACCTGCTGTTTAATTAAATTTACAAGACAGACACAGTCTCCACTCCCGGTGATATACAAATCTGGCTTTATTACCCGGCCGCTGTAATTTACAAGGCAATTTACTGCTGGGCAGTAATGGCGTCTGCCAAAGTGTTCCCTCTGAAAAGATTCACGACAACAAGTTGTCACCGTTTTTAGAAGATGGGACCAAGAATGCAGGAACACGATGTTGGCCATACATGAGCAAAGGTATGGTGTAAGCCGGCAATAATATTACTTAGTGCTCAACTGACTTAAATAGAAAATACGCTAAAAGATCCCATATTTTGTAACAGGTGCAAAGACTTTATAGGGGTAGGAAAACATGGAGGAAAAGAAAATCTGGCTCTCATTGGTCTCCAGCTTTATTTGGACTTATATAGCACTAGAATGTTTTTTTACCAAACTATAGGCTACATCCAAAAAAAAAAAAAAAACTGTAGAGATAATTGCAATGATGGTGATGCCACCTCTCCCTATGTGGCTGCTGCTGCAGAATTATATCATACCAGGAGCAAGCACTAGCACTAGCCAGGCCAGTGAGAAGAAAAATAAGCAGTAAGAAAGAAGAAGATGCTGTATGGGTGCAAAAAAACTCTATTCTTGGCTCAGTGTGGAGCAGTTCAAGAGTTTTCCAGGCAGACCAATGAAATCAGTGATCAATCCAATTCTATACACACAATAAGCTTCTCTACCGTTTTGATCTCCAGTCTCCCTCCTGCTAACAAGGTTTCTTTTGAACAAGGGTTGTGGTCAAAGTTAAACTTTGCTAAACTATGTACTTTGTCTACGGTCTTGAGTGCATGGCGTTCAAAACAGGGGAGGATTTAGGAAATTTGGGGCCCTAGGTAAAGACAGGCACAGGGCCCTCTGAATTGAGAAGACAACACATGAAACAGAATCGTTATACAGATAGAGAAATGTTAATAGAATAGACATCCATTATCTGTTCTAGGTTGTGTCCCTCTCTTCTTGTCCCTTTTCTTCTTGTTTTCCTCTCTATGTTTTGTACTCAGCTGACTTTTCATGCTGTCTCTAAAGGAATGAAAGATTTTTTTTCCAAGCACTAAGCTCACTTAGCTGATTGCTCCTTCCTGTGTTTCCAAAAAGGCCAAAGTAAATAACCCAGTCCTTCTTTTCACTGTAGTCTCCTTATCTGTTTGCCATATTTCAGAGACACATTTAATATTCTAAGCATTCTGATGGCATTTTAGCAAAAGGATTTTTATCACAAAAACATAATTAATTTGCACAAATAAGGCATAGTTGTATTAACCATACATGTAAACCAGAGATGGAAAGAGTACTAAAAAATAGTAATTGAGTAATAGTATCTTTACTTTGCATAAATTCTACTCAGAGTAAAAGTAAAATTACCCATCTCAAAATTTACTCAAGTAAAAGTACAAAATTACTTCATTTAAAATGTAATTTGAGTAAAAGTTACTTAGTTACTTTGAGTTATTTCATGCAAAAGAAGGATGTGTCATGAATCGAATAGAGCAGAAGGTGTTTTAATTGATTTCAAGGCGTATTTCAGTGACATCCACACTTGCAAAAGATCAGCTGGGCTAAGGAACATACTTCCTCACAACACAAGGACAGTCACAACCTGAACCATAAAGTGCAAACTATTTTCAATCCTACTGTCCAACAGACAACACCAATTTCGTGAATTGGATGTTGATGTTTTAAAAGCCGAAAGCTCCGTTTTGCTGGGCACATGTTGCTCTGCATTATCACATTGTTCCCTTTTGTGCATTTGAAAACAAATAATCCTTCCAAATATGGCCAAGGGTTTTTCTGGCTTTCGTCTCCAGAATGTGTTTCCTCTTCAGGCCTTTCCTCATCCATACTCCCTAAGTTGTGATTAGCAACTGCCATCTTCCGAAGCGCAGCACTGGATTATGAGACAATACAAAGGCTAAATGCAAGGCAGGACATTTCATTTTTTCACCATCAGTATTTTTATTTATTTATTTTACTCAGTAACGTGAGGGGGTTTCAAATGTAGCAAAGTAAAACTACTTAGGTTAAAATTTACTCGATTAAAAGTAAAAATTACATATTTCAAAATCTACTCAGAAAATTACAAATTACTCATAAAAAGTACTCAGTTACAGTATCTTGAGTAAATGTAATTCATTACTTTCCACCCCTGATGTAAACAGAGTTTTATGGGGCCTCCAGGAAATTGAGGCCCTAGGAAACTGCCTAGTATTGCCTAATGATTAATCCCCGCAGTTCAAAATACTTTTTTGCATAGCGCAACAGTGTGAACATCATATAACGATCATACCACTTCTGGCGATCAGGTTCTTTTTTATAAAGGATGAACAACGCCTGTAACTCCTCAAAGCTATAAAACACATTATTTCAACCAAACCACTAGTTTTTGAAAAAAGTGCAGTGGCTGTCACTGTGCAGATTAGGTGCAACAAGCGCTGCTTTATCTAAATTTTTGGCAAATGATGGCGCTCTTCCTCAGATTGGCGCTCAGAGAGAGTGGGTGTGTCTATTGGGCAGAGGCTTCCTGTTAGAGAATCACTGATCTAGCCATTCATTTTTCCAGGATTCATTAGGGTTACTATGCATGAATCATTATAACAGTCAAATGTTAAAAAAGTGATTTTACACGATACATGCCCTTTTGACCTTGGAGATCTGAAATCTAAATATAGGAATATAAATCAAATTCATATTTTGTGCAGCACTGCTGGTTTTATATGATTTTATATGATCAAAAACAACATAAACAATACCTGACACACATTCAAGGTATATTCTGCACAAAGAATAGACTTTTTTTTGTGTTTTTTTTAAGCTAGTGACAATCACATTAATATCAGTAACTAATCCCCAAGATGTGGTGCCAGTATTTTAGGAGGTTGATTCTTGAAGCACGTTTATTTTTTTCTTCCTCCATTTACACATTAAACTCTAACTCTAACACGTTGTTCTATTGCTGTATTCGTTTAGCCTCTTTGGGTGTCAAAAGACATGTTAATAGCATGTAACAAATTACATACATGTATTTTTTATATATCATTAGTACTTTTGGCTGCAGCAGTGGTTAAATTAATTCCCTCTGCTCCATTACAAGGTCGTCACAAGTACAATGGAAAAAGTTACAGATGTGTTGGTCAAAATTTGAACTCCCTGCATTAAACCCATCCACCCCCCATCCCCCACCTTCACTTTTCTGACCTGCTGCATATTTCAGCTCCTACAACAGCAGGTCTCCCAGTAGCTTTTCGGCCTTCTGACCTGAACTGAGCAGCATTTTCCTCACAAACTCTCTATAGTGGTAATGATTCAGTAATCGCACCACACACTCCTTGATATTTACTATATAAAAACAACAACTATTCACCCTACAAAGATCTGATGTCAGTGGTAAGAGGCATTGATATATATATATATATATATATATATATGTGTGTGTGTGTGTGTGTGTGTGTGTGTATATATAGGTGGGGGTTAAATTCTCCTCTAGTGTGGTATTGTCCATGTTTAGCACATATCCATTGTGTTTTCTTCCTTCTTTTTTGACCAGTATGGGGGCAATTTTGTTCGACAACATGTGATCTGTAAAAAAATTAGAAAATAATGTCATTTTCTGAAACTCAATTAAATAAAAGATAGATATGAAAGAATAAAAATAAATTAAACCTGTTTTACAAAAAGAAAAAATATAGTTTGATGTATTTTAACAAGAAAAGGTTTTCAGAGTAACTAGTTTTTTTGGGGATGTTTTACATTTTTTTTTATATATATATATATATTTTATGTATGGATTGGGTTAAATATTTTCCAAATTTTATTTNATATTTTATGTATGGATTGGGTTAAATATTTTCCAAATTTTATTTTGTCAAATTTTCATTTTGCTAATTATTTTCACAGAGTTTTTATTTTAATTGTGTTTTTTTACAAATTGCATTCTTCTCTCAAAAACTATAAAAATGTTTTTACCAACGTCCAGCTGACCAATAGAAATGTGTCTTAAAAATGCAATTTGAAAAAACTCAAACTGAAAAACAAAAACTTAGGAATAAAAAAAATGAAACCTACAAAAATCTCCGCTAGTCTATGGGCCAGAGGCAGGATGTCAGTTTGTTGCGGGGCAACACAGAGACACACAACCACGCACACAAACACATACTCACTAATTAGAGAAGCCAATTAACCTAACGGTCATGTTTTTGGACTTTGGGAGGAAGTCAGAGTACCTGGGGAGAACCCACGCATGCACAGGGAGAACTTGCACACTCCATGCAGTAATACCCAGGCCAGGAATTGAATCTGTCACCTTGTTGCTGCAAGGCAACAGTGCTACCCACTGCTCCACCGCGCAACTATAACAAAACACATAACATTTGATTAAATAAAACATGAAAAAAAAATGACTCTCAAAGTCTTAAAACAGTTTACAATGTTATATTTCTGGATTGCACTTTGTGGAGATTTCATTTTACAAACCAATTTTTTTTAATTGACATTTACAAAATGTGTTAGGAAGCTCTGGTGTAAAGTCAATATGAAAGGCAAGCCTCTGCTGCAGCCTCTCAGCATTGTTACCTTCGATCATATACGCCAGTCACCGTCAGGGACTTCTTGTCATGGTTTTCGTTCAGTTTTCTTTTCTTTTTGAGTTTTAATTGGTTTTATTTCCATTTTGTTTTATTCTAGTTGCTTTTGGTTGTATTTGAGTTTTTATGTATTTGTTGTTTTTTTGTCTTTTGCCCTCTTATGTCAGTCTCTTTCCCCTAGCTCCCATCTACACTGCAAAAATGATCTAGAAATAAGTAAAAATTTCTTAAATTAAGTGTATTTACCCTTAATTTGAGTGTGTAAATATGATTTGCCAATTAAATTAGTATCTTTACTCTTAAAATAAGATAATTAGATAATATGAACTTGAAATAAGACAATGCAATTGTTTTTTCTTCTTTTAAATGTAAATTGTCTTGTTCCATTGGCAAAGTGTCTCACTTTCGTACTGAATTGAAGAAAAAATGCATTTATTTTAAGTAAAAATTACTTA
>NW_015150560.1:454632-458706 GCF_000732505.1 Cyprinodon variegatus
ACTCGATGCTTCATTCATCACTCACTAATGACATCTGCTGGTGAAACTGTAACAGCCTTGTTACTCAGTTGGATCATACTTCCAAATATTAGGAAATGCAAAATTGTCACAAAGTTTTCATCAAACTCATGTTTAGTAAGAGGAGAATCCTATTTAATTGTCATGTTTTAATGATTAAAATGATTTGTAGCCAATCTAATCCTTGACCATCAGTGGTGTTAGGTTTTCTTTTATGTCATGGACTTATTAGACAATGAAGATATGTGTTACTTTAATGTATTGAGAACTGAGTGACTGTTGCTGCAGACTCTGTATACTTTGAGCTTGAAACTTGCTTCCTTAAAGACAGAATTTGTTTAAAATCATCTCTTCCTAGGAGTTCTAGTTCTGATTCTTAATATTAAGCTACACATAGAGTTTGCCTCTTCTAATGGCTTTTAGTCTGGTTTTAATGTGTGATTCTGATGCATCTCCTGATTAAACAAAAGAAAATATAGCCTCGAAGCCTGGCTTCAGATAGCCCATCACTATCTCCTGGTTTTCTGTGTTTTGTTTGGTCCTCCATGCCACCAGCAGTGTCAGACTCCAGGGGGACAGACCTATATAACCTAGAACTGTGTACACAGAACTGCATTGAGCATCAGAATCTTCTGCTGGGATCTGAGCATCAAAGACGTGTTCTTTTCATGCTAAAACGTTGCTTGCAAAAGTGATGCGTTAATGAGGCCTCTTGAAGCTTTTCGACACATTTTCAAACTGTATTGATGCTGCGCTGATACTGTTTCACAGAATACTGACACCTGCTGGACATTTAAAGACACTAAAGGCAGCTTATTTGACAGACTAAGCTGAACTGATTTGATGACCTAGAACAATAATATAAGTTATTATAGGTTATATTATATTAGTTCATATCTATGTTTAAATTGAAAATATTCTATTAATATTCAATTAATAATGTAAATATATAATGTGAATTTAGGGGAAAATGTGAATGAGGATGCTTCTGGACTAGGATTTTAAATAATATTTTTAAAACAATGAGTACAGTAAAAACCATAAAGTAATAGTCAATTTGAAATTAACTTTAATTCAGATAAGTTGAGTGAGAACTGAGAGTAAAAGTATGACGCAATGAGAAAATCAAATAAAAACACAGGCTGAAACGTTCCTATTTATTCCCTTTAGGCTGCCCCCAAAACTCTTGATAATTGTAGTGATAAACCGTAAAAGATGAGACTTTTTTTCAGCAGATGCATAATTTTGACAGATACGTTTTTAAACACAGTCTCAGTCTGGAGACACTAAACTGTCAACTCCTGTATCAGTCACATGATTTTCTTGAAATAAGACGCCAGTGTTTTGCTCTATGGGCTCGTTGCATGAACTGAAGCATCAGTGTTGCCGGATCCATCTCTAGCTCGCGACAATAATGAAAAAAAAAGAAAAAAAAACCTCCATTAGATCTAAAAGTAGGCAATTAAAACCTCTGTATGAGACACCTGCTACTCTGCTTCATCCTCCAAACATCCCTAAAGCCAAGTTTAACTGCATTAATCTCTCTGACTTGTGTAGAGACTAACAAAATGATGTATTCACACCTAGGTTATACCAAAGTGAAAAAGTAGAAAGTTTCTGTGCACCATTCTGACATCTGTACACATTTTACATTTATAAAAAGTCAAATTTAAACTGCATATACCATGGTGCCAGTGGGATTTTGATTAAAAAGGTGTTACATGCAATAAGACATTTACAGCCTGCAACAAAGGCTATTATTCTGATACCTGCATTTTTTTTAAATAAAATGTAGGAGCCTGAATTAAAGGGCCATAGAATATGTAAATGTATGCATGTGAAATGCATGTGAGTGCACTCAAATTTGTGTTTTCATGTGAATCTGAGAGATGGCTCTGGTTGCAGTACTGTGTGCATTGCAGGCAATCCATAATAGATGATGAAATTTGGCAAGCCGTCCAGCCTTATGGTCTTTTCCTCCTCCTGCAGCTGCTTGTTTTCCCAGAACTCATCTGTGCTGCTGACCAAGAGTTGTGTGCGCATGTGTATCAAAGAGAGAGAGAAACCGAGTCCGTATGTCACTGTCTTTGCCCACAAGCACTCCACGAGCATCTTTCCATTCCTCAATATGTCAGACTTGAATATGAAAACGGGCAACTTTTTCATCACTCTTCCACCATGTGCACATATGGCCACAGAGCCCATGGTGAATGTCAAAACTGAGTGGAAAACCCAACCAGCAGCTTTCACGCTTACAAAGTACCATGGATATGAATCTGAGACACACTGTGGTAACATACAGTATTACATCCTTTGAAAGGATCATTTTGCATTAAAACATTTACTGACAAGATATTTATGGTATGAGGTTGATAATAAATCAATTATTTTAATGATATGACCAAATTCTCTTAAAATCTTTTCTGCGAAATGAATGTTTCACCTTAATGTGGAAATATTTTGAAATCTAAAATGTAAAGAAATATATAGAAATGATAATAAGAAGAAATAATAAATACATTTTGGGTGTTTATCCAACGCAAAACTAATTCTACTTGATTTTACTTTAAATCAAGGACTATATTTATCAATAATACAGTAGCAGCCATTCAAACGGGCCCTTCCCAGTCAAACGCCAGTTGAATGGCAGCCCACTTCCCTGAGACTCCCAGCAGAATCCCCTCCAGCTTCCAGTCGTACCGTCTGCTCTGATTCCACCCTTTAAATGAATTCAGGTTCTGACCAAGAGGTGATGCGTCTCTTTCGATCTTAATGTCGAAGAATCACGACAGAAAGAATATTTATTCAAAGAACTTTGAATGGCTGCTACTGTAACAATACGGCTGGTTTCCTTATGATTTAGGACAATAACATGAGAAAAACTAAATAGAAAACATAATATATAAAGATAATGTTGAATATTTAATGTTTATAGTAGGGCAACAATACGAAGTTCCCAATCCAAGTCAAAGCAACAATGTTACTTTTGGCCACCAGGGGCGCTAGACCTGAAACTTCCAGGTTTAGGATTACCTAAAACCAACTGGCATCATTGCTGTAAAACCTGACAGTGTCCCTTTCTGTTGTGGTTCTGATAACAGACCAGTTTGAATCAGCAATCATGGAGATTCAAGTAAAGACGAGGAAACAATCAGTTTTTTAGATTTAATTTCATATCCGTTTGGTTGGCTAACACACTGTTAATTTAGTTTAGAGGATCTTAAAGTGGAGCTGTGGGTCACATGATCCATTAGGCGACGGATCCGACCCTCTGTAAAGTTACATAAAAGAGTTTTCAGCCTTCATGGAGGATCGAAATGCACCAATATCTGAATATAGAGCTAAAAATCCTTTAAATTATCTCGTATGAAGATAATACTGTTAGAAGTTAACCAGTGCTGCTTTAACCCTTTAAGTGTAGGTTACAGTTTTTGATCACATGCATACGCCTTACAAATGGAATCCCCACCCCATCCCCCATCCATCTGTGAGGTCCAGAAGTACAAGATCTATATCCAGCCATTCAGCAAAGATTCTGCTACATGGCTGTACATCTTATTTTGGCATTTGACCAATTAGATGAGCCCTCGAATGATATATTACTGTAAAGTTAACAAGTCAAGAAAAAAAAGGTAAAAAGCTAATTGAAAAGTTAAAAAGTAAAGTTAAAAAGTTAATAAGCCTAGTTAACAATTATATTTAGGTTTATAAACTAAAAAAATGTCAGTGTATCAGCATTAATCCCTCTAAGGTTATGTTATAACAAAAAAAATGTGTTCCTTTCACTCTGAGTGTTTTACATGAATTTCTTTTAGAAGCACTTTTCTTATTTTTCTCAATATATTCGGGCAAGTTGGCGTTTCTTGTTATTACATTAAATTTCATTTTTTCCATCAAAATATCCAGAATTTTTGAATGTTACAAAAGGTAATAAGGTCTTGTCCTGAATTTCAATACTATTGGCTTGAAATTTAGATTTTGAAGTATTTCACTGCCCTATAAAAGGTTAAGGCGATTCTGATAGATTGTGAATATCGAACACTGTTGGTGTCAAAC
>NW_015150560.1:460782-467152 GCF_000732505.1 Cyprinodon variegatus
AATTGAGGCAGTTCTGAAGGCAAAAGGGGGTCCAACCCGTTACTAGCATGGGGTACCTAATAAAGTGGCCGGTGAGTGTATGTATTAATGCTACGAACTTCCATATTAATTTGTTCTTTTTTGCACCATGAGGGTAACAGTTAGCCCTGGCTGCCATTACCCTCGGAGGTCCACTGGTTGCCGCGGTTCTTTCAACTTCGGAATTTTTTTTTTTTAACTACGCATTAAATTGGTAATTGGACCATATCGTGACGTTTTAAAGTATAATTTTCTCACTTCAAAAGACCTTAAAACATACTTTTATTGACCAAAAGCAACAGAAAAGAGAACTTTTAACATAATACTCTGAGCTCTGTGAGCGCAGCTGCTGCTGCCACAGTGCATGCTGGGACAACTGGCAATCTCAAGAATGGACAAGTCTGCTCTGATGCATGCTGGGTAAATAGGGAGGGGCGAGAACAACATCCGGGGACTTTATCTAGGGCTGAGGCTGATGACGTTTCACGAGTGCATGAGAAAGCACAAGTACACATATGCAGAAAAAGCCATGCATTTAAGTGGCAGCGTTGGTGACGAAGTGAACTCGGACTATTGTTACTGCAGGTCAGGGAGTCAGGCAACACAGAAGAGAGACGGGATGCCATCTTTGTTGGTTGGGCATACCAGCAATGTCGTGCTGGATATTCCTCTCAAAATTGTTTTGAAGAGGGATGTAATGTTTTTCACCAACAAACATTGGCTACAGTTATGAAAATTGCAGCACATGTGACGTGACATCCAGCTGGACGTTTCTCCGTTTGCATCCAGACCGAAGCCTATCCCATCTGATGGATGGGATAGGCTGAGCTGGTAAGCTGGGACGCCTCTGCACAAAGCTGTACAGCAGCTGTTTCCTCTAATATGGAGGAGAGCAGACAGAGTATCTGTAAACGTGTGAGAGAGAGAGGTCAAACTGAAAGTGAAAGAGGGGAAGAAAGAAGGAGAAGAGAATCTACCTTCTTCTTCTTGCCCTTCAGGCAGACCAGGTGTCTGTAACTCCATGCTGAGTCCTACCAGAGACGCTGGCTCGGCCGCTCTCACAGCTCCTCCTCATCGTTCTCCCTTTCTCAGAGGATGGCCGCAATTAACACACACACAGAGTGCAGAGTGAGGAGAAAAGCTGCTGAAAATGACAACGCCCCAAGCCACAGCACATGCAAAGGCAAGAAAAGGATTAAAACAAAAAAGAAAGAAAGGAGAGAGAGAAGCACACCGGAGAGCTTGTCTTATAAAGGTGCAGGTGCAGGATTTGAGTGACTGCCAGGTTACACTCTTCTTTTGGTTCCACATTAACGTTGTCAGCTTTTTACCTCTCTTCACCTGCAACGCTCCCTTTCTTACCACCTTCTGCTGTCTGCTCATTTGTGAGCGCTCGCCTCACAAGGTAAAAGAAAGTTTGGCAGAATTCTTTTCTAATTTCAGGGATGCCTGGCAGCACAAAAGCTGTGTGGTCAAATCATGACTATGTTATCCACAGCTGGTGGAGGCTGTAAGAAAATGGGCCCTGTTGCTCATTTCTGCTCTCATAGTATCTTATTCAGGTACTGCATGTATACAGTACACTATGGACCTGTTCTGGATTTTTTTACACATTATAAAAGCATCTGAATCATCTTTCTCTGAATCTGCAAGGAATATAGAATATATGAAAAATGTGAAAAACTACACTTTGGGGAGCTAAATACTTAAACATCTAATGATTATCTACAATTCTTGACTTATGTGTTTTTCTTTCCCCTAAAACTTTTTAAAATAGGGGTTGGGACCCACTGGTGGGTTGTAAGACAATAAGTAGGGGGTTGTTAGATGTTTCAGATAGAATAGAGTAGAATAGAATTGAAAATCCCTTTATTGTCACAAAATGGGGGCTTTCTGGTGTCACAGCAGCAAAAAGATGATCCCATTGATGCCTGTTGCTGCTAATATGCAACAAGACACTTGTTATACACTGCAAAAAATATAAATCAAAGTAATTTTTTTCCTAAAATAAGACAATTTTTTCTTGAATTGAGGAGGTAAGTGAGACACTGCCATTGGAACAAATCAATGTACATTTAAAATAAAAAATGCACAGGGAGAACTTGCAGACTCCATGCAGTAATACCCAGGCCAGGAATTGAATCTGTCACCTTGTTGCTGCAAGACAACAATGCTACCCACTGCTCCACCGCGCAACTATAACAAAACACATAACATTTGATTAAATAAAACATGAAAAAAAATGACTCTCAAAGTCTTAAAACAGTTTACAAAGTTATATTTCTGGATTGCACTTTGTGGAGATTTCATTTTACAAACCAAATTTTTTTTATTGACATTTACAAAATGTGTAGCTAGTTTTTTTCCTTTTGTATAATTTTCCAATTTAAACATATCTGAGAAAAAAAAAGTTAAAATCTTATAAAATACCAGGTACATCTGCCTTTAGATGAACCCTTGTTGACACTGTTGTAGTTCTTTACAGGGAGATAATTAGCTAATTATCCTGTAATGATTCTCCCCTCTCACTCAGGCTGCATGTTGATTTCTAACAGGAAATCTGGCATTTGCTATAAGTTAAAATTACATCTCTCTGTTGTTAAGGATAGTCCTTGCTGTTACATTTGTCACGTTTGAGTTGCTTACAGAATAGTGAAATGTGCCATTAGTTCAAAGAAAAATATCTGTACGCATCATCTACACACAGCATGGATCATTTGCTAACACCTCACTGACACCTATTAAGCACGAATATTTTTAATTATGACAATTAAAAATAGTTATTGACACATTTAAAGTGTTTATACCAAAGTGTATGTGATTTATACGTGCAATGACAAACAGACTGACTCTATCATAATCAAAACGTAAAGCGCTTTTTCCCTGGAGTATGTTCTCCCATGAGGCTAATACACAGACACGCAGATCTGTGGTTAACTTGGGATATGGTGTCTTGCACATGAGCACATCATCACATAACAGAGAAGGCTACGAATAAACCCACAACCTTATGATTGCTCTTTTTATTAACCTTATTTTGTGTTGTCTCCTGACTATTTAATCTAATTGGAGCTGCAACAAATGATAACTTTTAATGAAGTATTGTTTTTAAAGCTGACGAAAAGAAAGATCATTGTCGACTTCAGGAAGAACCGTCCTAACCACGCTCCACTGCTCATCAACAGCTCAGCTGTAGAGGTGGTCAGCAGCACCAAATTCCAGGGGGTGAACATCACAAACACCCTGACCTTGACTGTAAACAACACCTCACTGGTCCAAAAGGCACAAAAGCGCATGGACTTCCTGCGGAGGATGAGAAGAGCCTCTCTGTCCCCACCCATCCTCCCCACCTTCTCCAGATACACCATAGAGAGCGTTCTGACCAGCTGTCTCACTGTGTGGTGTGGAGGCTGCAGCGCCTCAGACTGGAAGAAGGTGAGAACAGCAGAGAGGATCATGGGGGCTCCTCTTCCCTCCATAAAAAACATTTAATCCCATCCCTGTGTGTCCCGAGCCCGTGACATCATCAATGACCCCTCACACCCCCACCATGGACTGTTCTCCCCGCATTTCAAGGAGAAAAGTAACTTGGGATGTCTGTAACATGTGATAGTGCGCTGTCAGCAATGGTTCCATTCAAGTTGCGCGGGCACTATTTTTCTGTGTGTGATCATATACTACTGAGAACTGCATAATCGTTTCTTCTGGGCCGATTCATTAAACTGTCGCCGTATCCTGAACCTTTATCACGGGTTTTACTTCATATGGGGCCCACCCAGATAATGTTGCTTATGGGTCTATTGTTGTGTCATTACACCATTGTGCTGAACTGTTGAGAAAACTCTAAATCATGTCACAGACTCTCCATCAAACTGACAACACCACATGCAACCACATTGGCATTTATGTAATATTATTTATTATACTTTAACACAACTGTTTTATGTCCTACCCTGCTAACATGAAACAATTGTGTTAAATTAACTAAATATGATTAAGTAAATGCCAAAAATGTTTGCATTATTTTTGTTTGTGTATTTGCACCATATATATTTAATGCTTCTAACTTCCATATCAATGCGTTTCTTTTGCACCATTTTTTTTCCACCAACAGTATTTACATTTGATCACTGCTGCATTTTATGAAATGGAAAGGTCATGAGAGCTGTACAAAATGAAATTCCACAGCTATAAAAGCTGTCTAAGTCTAAAGTTTAAGTAGCAGTGTCAACATTGTGACATTAAACATGTTGTCCAGTAGGTGGCGATGAATAAAGTGAAACACTAGAGTCCAAAGAAGTGGCTAATTTGCAAGTAACACATCAGCATTAACACAAACAACAAAATGGCTTATTTTGTACACTGTAGTGACCACTAATGCAGGGACAAAACATAAAATGTTAATGAAAACCAGATTATTAGATTAAAAAAATGAAAATTATCCTCAAGCCTCAATCCGGTTGTAATGCATTACGGTGATGAAAATGGGTGCGTCTCTTTATGCGCTGTAAGGCCATGCTTGACAGAGCCGAGTTTGGAGAGGAAAAAGTTTCACAAATGGCCAAATGTCACTAATTAGTTTGAACTGAGCATTTTGGATGGAGCCAGTTGGTGTGGTGTTGGCAGGGGGCAGCAGGAAGAGGGGGAATTGATGGGCTGTGCCTCCAAAATGTAAATTAAACAAAAGGCGGGAGTTCACATGACAGCTTTGGAGGGGCAGGGCTGGAGCCTTCTGATTTTTCTGTGTGAGAAGGAGAACAAGTGGAGCACAGTGCACCAAACATTGGCACATGGCGAACAGCTCGGAGGCAGCGGAAGCAAAATAACTTCTGTTCTAGGGAACAACAAAGGAGGAACAAACAGCGTGGCCCACAACTTTTTGGTCCTTATTATTCTGTGATTTCGTAATCAAGAGGATGGGATCTGATCTACAAACCATGGACAGCTGGTTCATTTCCACCGCCGGGCCTTGTGGGAGATGTAGTTTCTTCTCTCAACGACATATGCAAATCCCAACTGTCCCTCCCCTCTCTCTCCATAATTGCAGACTTTTTCCGTAACAGAAGGAGGCCCATTTGTGCGTGTATATGTGTGTTTGTGTGCAGCCTATGCTCTTGTCAGAGTCCAGCCTTATTTCAAGGGATAAATAAAAGATGCAGAGTTCTTCTGAAGGAGCCCGGCAGAAGGTAGGCACAGACAGGCAGAGATGGAGGCATTCTTCAGAGAATCTGCTCTGTGCATGTCACTGCATCGATTCTCTGTTTGGATTTCACAGGGTTCAAACACACTGCATTGTGGGCCGCAGATTGTGTTGCCTGGGCGTCCCTCAAGTGACATGTAAAAAGCCAGCCCCCCATCTGCCTGACAGATTTGTGCGGGAAAGCTCCTGAAAGCTTTGGCAGAGAGAGACAGGTGGGGATGGACAGACAGACAGTGAAGAACGAGTGCCACTCAGCACCCCTCAGCTGTCAGCAGAGAAGAGAAAATTAAACTAACTTTCCTGCTGACAAGCTGTGGCAGGCGACAAACAAAACTTTGTCGAACTGAGACAACAACCTGAACCTCCGCTGAGCATCTCGGCGCGAATGCGGATTGCTACACCTGTCTATAAGCTGCTTGAAGCTCCGCAGGGCAGGAAGCAGACCTGCTATCACACACCCTGACAGCCTGCATCAGGACAAATTATGGTAATGACATGCAGTCATCTGCCTGGTGCCATTTGACTCGACAAAAACACTTAAACACTCAATCTATTACTCTAAGTGGGAAGAAGAGAGGCCATCTTGGATGGGTGGGCCTGTGGGTTTTTTGACAGGAACAGAGGAGAAGAAAAAGTGACGCTCCAATGCCATCCCACAGTCTGTTCAACACAGAGGCAGGCAAACTTGTCTCCTCTAAACCTGCCAGTGTGCAGGATTTAAATATTTCATTTCTCTGTTTCTCGTTTCATATTCTATTTCACATTGTTGCTATTGTGCGATGGAAAGTACTTCTTTCTGTAAGGTGGATTTCACAATGATTCATAAAAAAGGTCCCTAGAATTTCATTAATATTCTCCTCAGTTCTTTTATTTCCTTAAATTTTGCACACATTAATGACCCAACTATGAGCAACATTTAGAAATAAGCTATTAGACTTTAATCTGACAAAATACTCACAAGCTTCCATCAACTAGCAACATCGCATTGCCTGTTTTGGAATCTGATGGAGTCATGGCGTTCCTTGAGGGCTAGGAGAGATTTACGCCTCTAGATTAAAGGGAAAGTCTGCTCACATTCAGAATACAAACGTCTGAAAGTACTTTAAAACTACAGTGTGTAACTTTTAGCGACATCTAGCGGTCAGACTGCAG
>NW_015150560.1:468057-471001 GCF_000732505.1 Cyprinodon variegatus
GGAAGATGGCAGGAGGGAGGGGTTACTATATTTGGGCAAAAATGGAGGCTCCCCGATTAGCGCTAAATTCATTAAGTCACAGCGAATGTGTTAGTTTTAGTTATAAATAATGACCTATTGGTTTTTCCATGCTTTCAGAAGTTTGAATTCTAAATATGACCAGACTTTTCCTTTAATAAAAATAATTTAACACATATTTTTATTGCTTCCAGAAAAGGTTACTCAAAAATGTCAAAATTGTAGGCATGACATCATTCAAAGATTAATCAATCAAGATTTTATATTTGTCATGATTTTTATCTAAGGTCTGACCCCAAGATGCAGAAAGCCAAACAGAGAGACCAGGGAAAAGTTTAAACAGGTTTATTTAGTAATGATGATGACTCAAGTACAGCTCAAAGTAGAATGTAATCAGCCCAGTGTTGCTCTGAACACTGCTCAACAGGCGTTCTCCAGGGAAAAGGTGTCCTTTATGGAATCTAGACTGTGAGGATTGTACCAGAGATTGTCTTGTTTGGTGATGGGTGGAGTGGGTTACTCAGACTGCGGTTGTTCCTTGGTGAATGGAGAAGCTGACTGCCACTCTGATTTCCTGCGGTACTTAAACGGGCTGCTGTGCTGATGAAACCTTTGCTTGGTGTGAAGCTCAAACGACATCTTGGGGAAGGTGGGCCCAAACTTCTTGTTTGGGACCCCAGCTCAGTTAGAAGCTCAGTACCTCTTGGGGAAAGTGGGTCCAAATTTCCTGTTTGGAACCCCGGCTCAGTTAGAAGCTCAGTTGAACCTTCCAGAGAGAGAAGGACCGAACAAATCCAGGTTGCAGGATGACTTCCCTGTATTGGCAAACACTCTGGCGTCGAGGTAGCGGCAGTCAGCAGCTTAAGAACACTCCACAGGTAATGAGACAACGAGCTGCAGGTGTGCAAGGAGAACCAATGAGGACGGGGCACCACCTGGTGGAGGAGGAAAGGAAACACAAAAACAGACCACACAAACTGGATTCCTAACAATACTGTATATAGGGGCTTAAACATACTTAAAAATATAAAAAAAAACAGCTCACTGACCCATCCCTCATACTCCTGGGCGGAGTGGGTGGTTCATTCATCTTAAGCTTGGGTCCTCTACCACAGGTTCTTGGTAATAACTGCGCATTTGTGGATTGAGATCTCTGATGTTTCTCCAGGTATCTGTTTGAGCCATTTCTCCAATGTCGCGGTTACTGTCCCAATTGCTCCAGTGACAATGGGCACTACAGTTGCCGTCACCTTCCATTCTCTGGAGTCCTTTCCTGAGCCCTTGGTATTTCTGCAGTTTCTCCTGTTCTTTTCTCCTGATGTTCCCATCTTTCGGGATGGCCTCACCAATCACTACGGCCGTCCTCTACAGTCCTCTACCACTTTGTGTTTTTATCCTGTCCCACAGGACCTTAGCTCTCATTCTCCACTGCCCTGGGAGGTGGTTCCCATTTTGACCTGAGGATGGATTCTTATACAGTAGGTAAAAAGCACAAAATCTGACCTACTGCCTGCAGGCGACTTTAAATGGCGGAGTCGCTCCTTATGGTGGAACCAAGTCAGAAGCGGTGATAGCTAGGTGGTCTATCACCTATCACCATTAACTGCTCATGTCATTTGAAGACTGAGCCCACATGAAAAAAAGCTATTTTCACTGTCCTGATTTTAGCTGAACTAAATATCCAACATAGACATTTTAATATTAAAAAGTCATATCTACTGGTAATCTCTCCCTTAAATATATCATTTTTTGTTTGTGCTGTAAGAAAAAGATTTTTCTATATAATCTAAATCTGCTTTCACACTTTGTGTGTCATAAACAGCTTCAGTCAGACAGTCTTTCTATCAAGACTGAGAAGCTTAATAACATTAGCAGTGCTTTTAGTCTGATCATATTAACAATGCCGAGAGCAACGGTGTAATGATTGTTCTATCAAATCATTGGCTCTCATTCAAACCTGGAATCAATAACAATATGTGGTTATTATGAAATGTATCTTCATGCACTCCTGAGCAGCTGCTCTCCCACTGGGAGCTCTCTCCTCTCCATATATTTGTCCCTCCATCTTATTCAGCCCTCTCCGATGAAACTGTAGACAGGGCTATTTCAGTGTCAGACAGAATCGATATAAAGCACGTCAGAGACAGCTTTCTGCTCTCTGAGCAAGTTCTCGTTCTGCATAAGAAAACAAGTTTCAGAATGACTGTCAGAGTTAAGCGACTCTATCCCAGTTCTGCTTGGTGTGAGATGAACTCTGCTTTGAACCAAAGTGAAGCTTATAAAGACAAAACAGAATAGAACATGGAATGCTTGCAATCAAAACATTCATCACTTTTCAACCACTATGTCATCTGAAACAACACCCTTCAGATGATTGTATGTTTTAATGTGGAACAAAGAATGATAGTCTTTTTCCAAAAACACATAGCTGCAAAATGTAAGCAGCAATCACAGACGTTTGTCTGACTGATGGGTGTTGATTTAACTTTTTAAGAATACATATCTTTCCTGTTAAACATTTCGTGTTAAAGAGACTTTGGGGTTGCATGTTCAGGATGAGGGATTGCTGCAAAGTCAATGACCCAATGCAAGGGAAGGTCTAATGTCACTTAAAGCTCATCTAGGAGGAGAAAATTCTGCAAAGTAAAAGACTCAATGCAATCAGCTAGGATTCCTTGGATAGAAAAACTCTAATTGATTAAACAGCGTTTTATTTTTGTTACAAAGAAATAAAAATTTTTTTTAATGGGAATAAATGAAATAAAGAATGATTCAGAAATAAAAGCTTAAAAACCCTTTGTATTAAAAAAGACACTAACCATCTCTGTGCTGCAAGTAGTTATCATCTGTACGTCTAAGTTGTTAGACACTTTGCTCTCAATCTGCAGGTTTACTAGTGGTTCCTAGAATTTCTATAAGTAGAATG
>NW_015150560.1:472487-489048 GCF_000732505.1 Cyprinodon variegatus
CCCAATTAGTCCTTCGCTGAGGGGACCTTTCCTTTAAATCTTACATCAGAAAACCAAAAATATATAAACATACATCTTCCCTATAATTCATAAATTCAATGAAAAAATATCGGAAATAAGTTTATTTTCACCAATTAATGGTGGGACTTTCAGAGAAGATTTTTTAATGGCTTAATGAGCATTTTTAATCCTCGACCTCATGTCTGTCAAGCAAACAGAACGCAAACATGTATGCCTTCGTTTTTTCATGGCTGTGATCTGTGCTGTGATGTTTGTCGAAGCAGCAGTGCTTTATTTGGTAGGTGACATTTGCTTGAACAAATGGACGCAGCCATACATTCATTTTTTAAAATGACAGATGGACGGGGCAAACGGCACTGAGCAACCAGAAACAACACTTCAGATTACATCACCACAAACCACCTGCCTTCCCTCTCCAAATACAGCATGTAGATTTATTATTTCTCTGCTTGTTTAATCCTGTTGAAAAGGATCCACTGACTTTATAATGTCCCAATCTGATGCTAATTAGCTGCCTGACTTTCCCAGTTTAAAAAAGTTGGTTAGCTACAAGCTTATACTGCGTATAGAAGTAAAATTTGAAAGAAAGAAAAAAAGAAGTCATAGCTGGGTCTGAGGCTTAGTGAGATAAATGTCACTTCTAACCCTCGTTTGGCCTATGCAGCTTAAATTGAGCATCCATTCTCTCCTTATCATCAGCTGCACATGCACACATCGCCCTCTGCCTCTCGCTCTAGAACAATTAGCCTTATGGTGGCTCCGAGCCTCTGAAATGTCATCCTGCCAGGTAAACTAGCTATTATATCACAAAGGCTGCAGCTGAGTCAATTATGCAGCATAGGAAAGAGGCTAAAGAGCAGCAGAGGACGAGAAGGGCCCCCAGAACCAGGGCAATGAATTCAGTTGATCAGAAGAGAGGCCAGAGGGTCGGTGCTGAGAGGCGCTGGGAAGAAGGAGAAAGGGAGATGGAGGGCATCAGATGAGTAGGTCTGTCAATGTTATGTTAATATGACATTTACTTCACAGCAGACCACATCATTGGATCAAACAACACAACAGTACCTTACAGACTTTATGCTGATCTATGCATGTTGACGGCTGTGAAGTTCATCAGGAGGAAGTTTCCATAGGGAAATGAAATGCTCTGTCATCCGGGTCATGGCTACCACAAAAAACATCCATCCAGAATTTTGCTAAATTTTTCGAAGATGTTTCAACACCTATTCAGGAGTCTTAAAGTCGTAGGGAAATGTCAAATAATTATGGCTTAAACATGTATATAAATGTACTCTTTATCAGAATATATTGTCTCAAAACTGAGAAAATGTATCTTTTAAAAAAATTCCTATCTTAAAATGTGTGGGTTTTTTCCATTATTTTCTGCAGGCCCGTTAGTTATACGTCAGCTTGTACACCTAAATTCGCCCAATCTGTCATGTTTGGTTTAAGATGTCTAACCCACATGCAGAACACTTAGAGGCTGGAGAAAAGTTCAAAGGTTTATTTGAGAAGATTGTACACAATAAATGATCAGATCCAGTGGGGAACTCGTCTGATCACGAGTGGGTTCTGAAAGGCACACAGAATAATCAGATCCAGGGAGAGAATGGACTGGTCACGAGTGGGTTCACTGCAGAGGGGGACAGAGGAGTTAGTGGAGGTCCAGGTAATTTGCAGGATGAGAGAGAGAAAGGCTGTACCTGTTCTGGAGTTGAGCTGAGCTGCTGAGGGCGGGAGCCTTGAGGGTCCAGAGGCTGTCGGCAGGCTGAGGGCTAGGCGGAGGCAGAGCTTAATTTGAGTGCTGGCAGATCACAGATTAGAGTTTCCTTCCAGTATCTTCTGAGACCGGGCAGGCAGAACTTAGACAGGAATTGTTCTCCAGAGTTCTTCTGAGAACGGACAGGCGGATCACCAGTAGAGAAATTCTTCAGGGTTTCAGGTTTTAGGCAGGTTAAATCTAGGAAGCAGAGAGGAGAAAACAGATCAGGTTCAGGTTCAGATTTTCAGGGAGTCAGAGGTTCAGACAGACTGGTTGGCTCAGGCTTGCAAACCGTTACTGGCAAACACTCTGGCACTGGAGAGAAGTCCTCTGCCTCCTTAAATACGGATCTCCTGATGAGCAGATGAGAGACAGGTGGTGCAATCAGCTCCGGCTCCAGGAGATCTCGTATGCCCTCTGGTGGAGAAAGTGGACAGACCTCCAGATCCCAACACAATCATATATCAATGGTCATCTGTCAATCAATTTTTTCAGTCATAGCAATTTGATTCATATGTCGCAGCTAATATAGGCAATGGTTTTAATAAGAAATAAGAATAATTTACTTTAACATTGAGTTCCGTCCCAGTGTTCACGGGGATGGACGTCTGTGTCTTCGGCAGGCTTAGAGCTAACAGAACTGGCAGAACATACTTGGCGAGGACTTTTGTCCTCGCCAAGTATGTTCTTGAGAAGAACACAGGGAAGTTTATACTTGGGGAGAACTGGAGCATGCAGCATAAATTTGGGTCAATTGCAACAGAAGCGTACTGATGACATCACCACATTCCCGGCTCGTCTGGAGCTGCATTTCACCGTCTTTTAGTAACAGTTTCTAGATAATAATAAATTCTTACTTTTTCATGTGTTGGAGGAATAATGAACACAGTCAGATAAACATAAAGGAAATTAAAATTTTTCAAATAAAACAAAAAAGCTCCACGAGCACTCCATTGTAAGCTGCTGCTGCTGCCGTGTTGCATGCTGGGATAGCTGTCAATCTCAAGAATGGAGAAGTCTGCTCTGATGCATACTCAGTAAATAGGAAGGGGAGAGAACAACATCCAGGGACTTGGTCTGTTCTCAGTCTTCTTGTTCTTGTGAAATGGAACAGTATTAGGGTTTCACGATTACATGAGCACGTGAGAATGCAGTATACATATACATGTCTATCCTGATGGCGCCGCAGACGGCAGCCACGGTGTGTTGGTGTGCACTTTATAGTTTCTTTTTACTACTTAACTCTGGTTTTTGCGATGCTACCCAGAGCTCCTTCACCAGAGAAGAGCTCATGAACATCAGGGCAACATCACCAGAGGATTTATTCTGTCTATATATATATATATATATATATATTCTATCTATTTTGTTTTTTGTCTGCACCAACAACACCAAGTCAAATTCCTTGTAAGTGCAAACCTACTTGGCAATAAACTTGATTCTGATTCTGATTTAAGTGTTTAAATATATTTAAACAGTTTACAGTACTTTTGTTGTGTTGTTTTTCAAATTGGTAGTAAATCTTTCTCAAAATGAGGTCTGTTGTTACAACTAATAATGAATCCCTTTAACCCAATCCCAGAAGGATATATGAGAATTAGCTCCGATGCTTATATTTAATTGGACCAATCTCTGCTTAATATTTTCATCAAATATTAACAATCAGTCATTTGATATTAATAGTTTTATCTTTTTATCAATTATAAATGCATTGTGTGGAAAAGCTGCTTTGAGGCTGCCATGAATGGACTAAGTTTAGCTTCAAATCGTATCTGATTATCTTATTCCAGAGATTTAAAGTATATCAGGGATTTAAGGTATTTGTGTATCCGCACCTCCAAAAATGGGGTGCCAACATCTGTTTCACGCTTGACATTTTGCAGAACATCAAAACACATTCAAGTTCAAAAATGATTCAAAGGTGAGCTCAGTGAACTCCAAAACTGTGAAGCGACTTCTAAAAGCAAACTTGTCACAGATGCTGTCCTCTCAGCAGAGTGACCAGATGGAGCCTGATGCACAGGGCACATGAAGGTGGCCCCTAAGGGACCTTCCAACCCGTCCCTTCTCACTCCTACACCCCTCCTCACCCCTGAACTGGGGCTCTGGCAGGGCAAATGGACCTGCTCTCTGCCTCTCGCCTGCTGTGTAGGCCAACCCCCCCCCCCAACTCTGCCTCCTATTTACCCCTTCCCTCCTGCAGCGGACGGTGCCTAAATGCCAGCACGTTCCACCTGGACTTAGCCAAGCCTGTCCCTTCTGCGAGGGGGGCAAACGTGACACACAGCACCAAGAGCACTCACCCCTGACAGGAACACAATGGCCCAGGGCTTGGCTGGCTGAATGTCTGGGTTCAGATAATGTTGTTAATCGTGCAAAGTAGAAAACAGCTTCCCAGAACAATGAGAAACTGACAGAGCGGTCATTGGAAAATATCTCCTAACTCCTCAGAACGCACAAACATGATAACACACATTACTGCGAATGCAAACAGGAGGAGTATGCAAATTTTTCACAATACCTACGATTTAGAAAAATTTATTCGACTTAAAATAGTGATACCCTTTGTGGAATCCTTCAAATCTAATATACATTATTTGGATTGTAAGTACCAGACCAGGAAGAAGCAGATTAAACCATCAAAGTGGTTTAGCATTCCCATCAGTCGCAAACTCTGGCATACAGTTAGTGAAATTAGTGAAGCCAAAAGTTTTACCCAAGTAATAGCAGTGCTTCTTCAAAATATCGGTAAGATATGGAGCAAGACTTTAATCTAGCATAAACCAGACTGATACATGTGCATCAGTTTGAATTCTTCCCAATATCCATCTAGTAAGGCTCCTCTGGAAAGTGTTCTTCAAGCTAACCAAATGGCACAAAACGCTATTGTATTGTTTAGATGTATCACATTCTTGATTAGTTTCACATCTAATGGTGTTAACTGATAAATCAAACTCTTGCAAAATCAGGTCAGAAGAAAAAGGCAAACATCTTTCTCATCCACAAAGGAACAAATTGCGTTCATTTGCTTGTTTTTCACACTCACACCTAAGTACAAGTTGGAGATGCCAATTAACCTAACTGTCATATTTTTAGGACTGTTCGGGGAATCTTAGAGTACCTGGAGAGAATCCACGCATGCACAATGAGAACATGCAAACTCCATGCAGAAAGACCGGGAATCAAACCCAGAACCTTCTTACTGCAAGGCAACATTGCTCTAAACTTCCCCACCATGCAGCCCATTGTTTAACATGTGTTAAACCAAAGTTTCTTAGAGTGTCACACAGTTCTAATCTCCAGGAAGTCAATGGGCAAGTTTGCCTTCAAGAAGAATTGAACAGTTATGATCAAGAAATATCACATGTAAAAGGTCATAAAAATGGCGCCCTGTATAAATTCAAGATCATGGTTCTGAGCGAGATACCTTAAAAGACTCAGAATTTGCACAGAAACACCATTTCAACGAATCTTTGAATAAAACGACTACCCCTCGACATTTGCTTTGCTGTCTGCTTTCATAAAGCAAACTATAGTTCAGAGCCGTCAACTCTAAGAGAACAGATGGATCATTATATTCATATAGAAGTATTTTTGTTACAAAAAAAAAAAAAACATAACATCAGGATTACGGTCAGATTTGAAGTCATTGATTGAAAAGGATTTTCCTAAAAGAGATCTGTTGTTCAGAAAACCCAGTTCATTTGACTTAGGGGCTGTTGAAAGTCCCTATGTCCTCCAGCAGTCTAAACCTATAGCAGCATATCTATAAAGACAGCTCAGAATAAGTATAGCTATATCAAACAGAAAAGGTTCAAAATTAGATTGCTTACTCTCCTGTCTGAGTAATTTTTACTTATCATTAGAATGCCAGTCATTTTTTAATTATAAGAAAATCGATATTAAAGGCCATGGAGTGACAGCAAATATGTTGTCATAAACTGATTCCCATATACTTGTTCTAATCAGTAGGAACACACATGCTTAAAAATACAGCAATATTTTTTTTTTTTTTTTACACAAAATCCATTTAATTTCGTGATGCTTACAGTTTTTGCCTGTGTTAATGAAACATATTTCTATAGCAGTTAATCAGCTTGATGAAAAAAGACCATTATTACAACTAAAGGTGACAAAAATGTGCAACATCATCTTTAGGTTTTCATTTTGATAAAACAAAATTAATTAAAACCATTTTCCTTTAGTGACATCATCTTGCAATGTTTTGGTTTTTTGGTCATAACATATAAAATAGTGATAAAATACATTAAGGTTTTTAGATATGAATTGATAAAACATGCAAAGCTCAATCGAGAAAAAAACAACAACTTTTTTTTAAGGATATATGGTGGCTACCTCTGACTACCTATTGGCCTCATTTTTCAGCCTTTAAGGGAATTTATATCTTTTTAATACTAAAAATTAGAAAGAAATGTATAATTAGAATTCAATTTCTGAAGTTACAAATTATAAAGTCCTAAAAAATGCTTAATCCTCCATTAAAATTGTAGCCGTTTTACATTTCAAAGATACAACAGAAATAATGACACCATGGGTTATGAAATTTACAGATAAATATCAAAATTTGTATTGAAATTAAAAGCTCCTAATTTGTTGTTAGCAAAAGGTCTAACAATAATGCCCTGTATTGCACACCTACTTTTGTATTTCTTTCCTCTTTGACTCGTTTCTTATGCAGTCAGGCCGTTTTAGCCAATAACTGCTGCTAGCTGCTCAGATGCTGTCAAACTGAGTGGCAGCCTCCCCAGCTCGCCTACATCTGGGGTGTGAGGGGTACGTGTCGGAAAAACTCACACGTCCTAGAAATCCACTCTGTTTATCACCTGCTGACATTCATATTCATGTCACTATGCCTCTCTGGCCTGAGCGACGATTCAGAGAGCTCAGTGACCAGCGAGCTTCTGAAGACATGAGACTGGGAGAGTTTTTATAACTTGTTTTAGTATTTTTTCTTAATCTGTAAAAATAAAAAAATACTAAAACATGAAAGTTTAATTTAAATAAAATAGATTTTATTTACTGAAAATAATTGTCCAGTTGGTCCATGTATGTGATGGCCATTTGATTTTGGTTTTGTCATGAGAAATACTAAATTGCTGTCAAGGTCTTGGTTCTGTTTTAGTTTTCTTTAGAGTTTTCACTTTCACTTTGATCCATGTTTTTCTTTGTTTTCTAGTTTTATTTGTTTCATTCCTATTTTGTAGTGTTTTCTGGATATATTTGAGTTCTTAAGTTTTTCTTTATTGCCCTCTTGTGTTGGTCTCCTTTTCCCTTGCTCCCTTCTAGACTCCTCTGTTCACACCTGCTCCCAATCAGCTCATTAGTTCTGTCTTTGTTCTGTCTCCCATATATACTCTCCTTGTGCAGTTTCTCAGTGCTGGTTCCTTCTGTGGCTCCCCACAGGAGTTTTTCCCAGAAGTAGTCATGTTTTTGATTCCTTGTACTTTGTACTTTGGATTTTTTAATGAGCTATTTCATTATATCTACAAGAACTGACCTGTGCCTCCTCACCTCTGCATTTGGGTCCTCAAAACCTCAACCCAACTGTGATAATTGCAAATTGTGTTTCCTGGTTTCCAAATAATACAACAAAAATTTTCCTGATAATTAAAAAAACTAATGTAGCCTTCCTTTCCCCTTAATTCAGCTCCCCCTCCCCTCTCTGTTTTGTTGCATACCGTTGCGTATATTCGTTGCGACATATGAATCAAGATGCTATGACTGAAAAAATTTGATTGACAGATGATCGTTGATATATGATTGGCCGAATTTAGGTGTTCAGGCTGACTTATAACTAACTGGCCTGCATAAAATAATGGAAGGAAAAACACAGATTTTAAGACAGGATTTTTTTCAAAAAAAGAAATTTTCTAACTTTTGGCAAAATATCATCTGATAAGAGTACATTTATATACATGTTTAAGTCAGAATAATTTGACATTTAAATATTACTTCCCTACGAATTTAAGGCCTGCAGTGTGAACGTAGCCTTAGAGAATAATTGTGATCTACTGATTCTAGTGATTTAGTTCACTCAACAGAATTTTGTTCATATAACCAATTTGAAGGCTGAAGAAGGCTTTTGAAAAACCAAGTGGTTACAAATTACGAGTATCACTTGAAGTGTGTTAGTGAGCAGTCGCTGTGAGACAGGGTTTTACCATTATTGTTCCAACCACCGTTAGCTTCCAGAGGGAACTCTCCAGACAATTTCCACCATTTCCTTAACAGAATTTTCAAAAAGTAAAACAGAAAAAAAAGAGTTTCTGTCCAGCAAGTTTGCAATCAGAGCTAAAAATCCTCAGAGTTTGGTTACTTCATAGTTTATCTGTACTACATGGATTATTCAGGATTACCTGATGTAATCCTGCTGGAAACATACTGATTAAATGCAAGAGAATAAAATCAAAAGTTTGCCTTTATGCTTCTGAGTTACTCTAATAGATGTTTAAAAAAAAAAATGTCTAATCTTATATGATTAGTCAACAGCGTTGAGCTTCTCTGTGCGGCGCACGTTAACCTTCGTGATGGGACTTGGCCCGTGTTTGTGTATGTTTACTCATGTGTCTGTTGGCTGGTGTGTGCGAATCACAGGGGGCTTCTCTTCCCTGTTTGGCTCAGATTTTGGCAGCCGGGCGTACGCTGCCATGCATACGGAAACATGCAGGAGTGGGCCTGGAATCAAGGTCAGGCCTGGAAAACGATGTAGGAACACTCGTAGGACCTGACTTTCTGCTGAGTTTGGCATTGTGTTTACTGTCCCTCGAGGCCGCAGCCTGGAATTACGCATTACAGTTAGCAACACCAATCAGAACTGGTCTGCTGGAGGATGAGTTCGGGAAAATGTTTGGAGACTCCTTGTATTCTGGTCCTGTTAAGGAAACTACAAGCTCTTTTGGCACAGATGAGGAGCCCTCATCCAACCTCTGTAAAAGATTCAATTCTTAAAGGAATTCTCTAAAACCTTCAAGACAAAAGGCACTCCTGTCATAGAAAGTATCCATATATGTAAATGAAATACATTTATTTCTAAATTAATCACATTGCAGCCCTATTATCCCATCTATGTTTTAAAAAAATCCTTTTCAGTATCAAAATGTCAAGAGGACGCTGTTTGAAAGTACAAAGACAGAGATCAGAGAGCCCCCATACTGCTTTTGTGCTGACCTTAAAAAGAGTGGCGCACTGTGCAAACATCTGGTCCATCAGCTGGATCCTATGCATCAGCGGGCACAGGGACACACTGGGACAGGTTGGCGGCTGCCTTTGACAGCAACAGTTAATTTCCAACATAATCAATTTATGTGCAGCTCCATAATAACCATCTGTGTTCAGCATGAGGAGGACAGTCCTGAGGAAGAAAACAGGGCTGCTTGGTCCTCTTCTCCATGAGCAACGCCACAAGCAAAAGAGAGGAGAAAGAAGAAGAAAACTCAAAGTAGAAAAGCGATGAAGGTTAATCAAAAAATCTAAAGGAAAACTGAAAGTGTGAGAAAAGTGGGTGATGTTGGTAAGATGAAAGTAGGAAGCAAAAACTGTTTAGGAAGCAAAAAATCAAATACAATTGAGGAGCAAATATAATTTTTCAACTTTTCCTTTGTGTTCAGCTTATAATTACAAACCAAAAAAAAGCAAAGAAAACTGCTGCAGAAAAAAAACTACAGCAAAATAGAAACATGTTGCAAACTCATAAATGATGCTAATATGTAAGAAACATGCAAAAGAAAAGGCTGAAGTTGCAAAAAACAAGTTAAGAAAAGCTGTAGTCACAGAAGCAAAGAGGAAACAAGCTGCACACACAAACCTGCTGCAAATACACAGATAATACCGACACACAAAACACATTCTACAAGTAGCAAAAACAACTACAAGCTCAGAAATGCTGAACCTGGCACAACATAATTAAGGTGCTCCAGACCACTAGAGGGAGACACCTCAAAACTGACCAGACCCTTAGCAAAGCCACGAGCAAAGTCGCTAAGAGATGTTAAGTTTTTATCATTTATATTATTTCTAAAACTTTATTTAACCATAAAAAAACACCCATTAAGACCAGGGTTTATATTTTTAATTGAGCTGACCAAAAGGTCTGCAACCGCATCTCAAAAACACAAAGTACCCCCCCAAAAAAACAATAGTTTACAAATAAAATGCAGTTAATTGCAAATTGCTTTTTAAAAGTGCTGTTTCCTACATATTTCCTTTCATGTCTTAATGAACAAATTTTTTTTAATGAGATCATTGTTTAAACCAGATTGCAAAATAGTTACTTTCTCTGTCTTCCCTCCAGATTTCCTCTGGACAGCATCCCATTTGCTAGCCCATGTTTTTGCAAAGGCTCTTTTCCATAGACATTTGTAGTCATTTCTATGTTCCGGTCTCATTTAAGTCGATGATCAGCTCCCTCTAGTGGTCTGGAGCTAATGCGGAAACCTTGCATTTTATTTAAGTTATTTGCAGCATTTTGTTCTCTTTGCACATTTTGTTTGGTTGTGTGTTACAGGGTTTATACAGGAATGAGTAACTCTAATTTAATGCTTTTTAGTGCTCCTAGTAATAATTGTACTGCCATTTTCAAGTACCCATGACTCTTGTATGTATATATATATAAAACTTTTTTACCGTCGGCAGGCTGCAGCCATGTCCCAAATTCCTCATTTTCCAGCCACTTTTGTTGAAATTTGCATTTTCCCATTCTCTAGCTTTTTCTCCGCCTTTTGAACATAAGGCTTTACGATCAGCTGGAAGCAGTTCCGCACAAATATAACGCAATATTGTATATCCAACGAAAATGGTTTTATAAACTTTCTTTTTTTTTTAAATAAAGCATTTTAAATACTTTTTTAATAATAATTCTTTAATGCCATTTAAGGCCTTAATTTAAAAACTAATAATTTAATGACTTTTAAATATTTTTAATGACCCATGGAAACCCTGGGGTTAGTTTCCTTTTATGCACTTGCAGCAAATTTTATGTCTGTAGCATGTTTCTACTTTGTTGTTCTTTATTTTCTGTGATTAAATATTGCAGTTGATTTGACTACTAACAGCATTTTTCAGTTTCAGGCATTTTCTGTGGTTATGTGTTTTTATCATTCTTATGTTAGCTAGTCTAAGTTGTGCGTTTGCAATGCTAATTTTTAGGTTTAACATCACCTTTTGAATTTTCTGTCAAATAATGCATTTACTCGACATAAATACATGAGAGTCACGTCAATCTCAAATTTGAGGATTATGTAAAGCTTGAATGAAACAGATGAACAAAAATGGGCTAAAACACATGGAAAGGTTACCTCAGAGCAATATTTTGGAAAAATGAACTCGGGAATAAATGAATAACATGACCTCAGCTCATAAAGTGAATATTTATAAGGTTATTTATCCATAGAGGAGTAGAAGGCAGTCCTAGTCTTTAACTAGCATGATGTAAATACATGAAATGAATGTGGTCCTTTCCATATTTCCTTTTAATTTGGTTTCCCTACAAGGTTAGTCCCTTTGGCACTCGAAACCCACCGTATCCTCATCCACCTCCGATGTCAAGATTTACTGGGGAGGGTGTCACTCAGGCGATTACTGAAACACCTTAGCGAGCCAATTACAGTGTGTGCTGTCAGAGCCAATAGCAAGCGGTGCCTCACACACAGACACCCACAGCTTGGCTGGCGTGAAACAAAACATGAAAATGGAATCAAGCTCCTGTGACCCTTCACCCCTCTACATGCAATTTTCATAAGAGGAATCAGCATAATGTCTCAGCTCCCGCAGAAAGCTTCTGACTTCTTTTGACCTTAGAAATATTGTTTTGGGAGGGGGTGTAATGCATTTTAGTGAAATACAGCTAGATGAATTTAATATGCAGACATAAACAGAGCTGATTTGGTCACTGTTTAACCTGGGTCACTTTCACATTGTCTTATTATTATTAGTAATTTATCTTTTATGATGAGAAAATACAACAAAAATAAAACCGCTTTCTTTTATATTGGTTTGGGTCATAATACAAAGTAAAGAAGTTAATGTTTTTTTATTATCCTTTTTTTTTTCAGAATTGAATTTTTCACTAATGGCATTTTAAATGTTTTTCTGAAAAAAAAAAAAAAATATTTTTCCAAATAAAAAGGTTGTCATAACCCGTCCCCTCAACAACGCCTGAACCCCAAACATGTCCGACATAACATCATCCTTTAAATGCACCTGCCCGCCCTCTTTGCTTTAAGTTTCAGTCACAGCTCCACATGGAAAGCTATCACTATAGAAACTACTATGCACGTTGATTCCTTTTCCGCTTAAATGAACAAAAGAAATAGAAACGGTGCTAAAAACTGAAGGGAAACCATGACAGTTGATGGCATATCCTGCTAATGCAGAGCTCAGGTGTTTGAATGGGCTCTACAATGTATATATTTTTAATACCCCACTTTTGAAGACCCAGTCCTCTGCTACGCATCAGTACAGTCCATCCAACCTGTAATGCATTATACATGTGCAGCATGAATGTCCATGTGTCCCTGTACATCCTCTGCCATCCTAATTGACATGCATCAGGCCTTAACAGCTGTGAAGCTTTTTGAGCGTGGACATGTGTGTGTGTGTGTGTGCGTGTATAGAGTGTATAGCTCTCAGCAAAGCCCTTGCATCCTCTAGGCCACCTGGACATAATGGCCTTCAGCTGCCATCATCACCACCAATACAAGCAGCAGCAGGAGCTGAGAGAAAGTGCCATCTCCAACACAAGCGTTTATTTTCTTTCTGTCAAACATGGACCTTTGCAGTTCTGTATTTTGGCATTTGAGCCAAAAAAAAACAAAAACATACAGGTTCAACATTGAGCATATAAGAACTGCTATCATTCAGTTCTCAAAAGTATCCTTGACAAACCGTAGATCTTGTTAGAATCAGTCTCTTATATGATGTCCATGGTCTCCATGATACCAAAAAATATGATTTTTGTTTTAATTAATTACAGTATATTTACATACTGTATGTAAATATATCCATTCATCCATCTTCTCTCAATTAGTACTTGTCAGGGTGGGGTCGGTGTCTATCTCCAGTTGTCTATATGCAAGATACAAAGCTGGCCAAGAGTAATGTTATTGCACTGTGGGAGGAAGCCAGAGTACCCGGAAAGAACCCACACATGCACGGGGAAACCAACAAACTCCATGCAGAAAGACTCCAGGCCAGCAATCAAACCCAGAACCTTCTTGCTGCAAGGCAACTGTTATTAAATTGTTATTAAATTTTTGTTTTTGTTTAAATCTCTTGCCTCTTACTGTCATGATCTTGGCACTGATATCTGGTCTGATTACTCATTTCAAACACCTGCTTAGCTCTGCCCAGTTCTCCATACCTGCTTATCTTGTCCACCTGCATTACTCTCTATTTAACCAACCTTCAGACCTGTCATCAGTGCCAGACTGTTTTCGAGCCATGGGTGAGAACTTATTCTGGCTTTCCTGTATTCTGATTACCTAATCCTGACCCGTTCTGCCTCTTGGCCTCTGAGCCTGCCTGTTCCCATCTGCTCTGTATGTCTGACCTGTCTTCTGACTCCTTACAGATATCCGTCTGTTTGTGTACCATACCTGGAACTGTGACCCGACTCTGTCCCGGTTTTCTTGCCTCCTGCTCTCACTACCAAGCACGTCATCCTATTATCCTGTTATCCTGAACCTTTGTCTGCTTGGTTCTAATCTCCAGCCTGTCCTCTGACCACCTATACATCAGCAACTGGTACTCTCTGTGCAGCGACCGAAGATCACCTTCTGGGCTTGGACCGAACTAAGACCAGGTTTGTGAATCACACATCCGTTATCATCCACTTCGAGAAAGATGTGGTCACAAACTTCTTGTCTCTTGCTGCAGATGTTCCTGTTGCTTTAGACGTTGATGCTGTTCACTTAGGCTCAGTTTTCAAAAAAGGTTTTGAGAAATTTGTCTGCCATGAATGCTGGATCTTTCTGTTCTGAGCCTGACATTTACTGGATAAAGTGGAAGGTAGCAGAAAGTCATTTTTTTCCTGATAACTCCATCTCCATCAGCAACACGTTTTCAGATACAGGTAAAACGCATAAGGTTAGATTTTATGTTTTTAGTCTTTCACAAATTATGTATTTTGTCAGGAAAAAACTAAATTTTTGCTAAAAAAATGTCTCTTTATGATAGCTTATTACACCTGAAAATATTTGCCTGAGGCTAAAAAAAAATAAACTTTGTTAGCAGAGATGTGAAAAACTCCATTTTATTCAAAGGGGTCTACAGTAAAAAAAAAAAAGAATATAGAATCAAGATATTCTTATTTTAATGTCAGATTGTCTTTGTTCACATTGAATATGTGATCTGTTTCTGTATTTTTTTTGCCATGCCTTCACGTCTTGATTATTTTTTTTTTATTATTATTCTTGTTCTATATCAGAAGCCTTTGATTCTGTCCTGCTTCTCAATTCTTCATGGAAACTCACCATTTCAAAGAGTTTCTTCCACCCCCTCCTCCCTCCTTCCCAGGCGGAACGCTGGCCAAGTCTGGGAGAGGGACTGCCCATCAGAGGTTGGCTGCTATCACCGGGGGGCCGCGTGTCTCCAATTCAGGTCAGCCTTGGCTACAGACGGGGACTTAAAAGCGAGCCACAACGTGTCCTGTGATCCCAGTAAGCACGCTTGTTAGTGGAATTGATAACGCACCCATACACCTGGGTCCTCTGAAGTTGGCATGGCATTTTAAAGGGGAAGACAGGGAGCCAGGGCAGCCAGCTACCGCATGCAAACGTGTTAAACTAGAGAAAAGGAGGGATGAGTCGGGGAGCAGGAGGGGGGGTTCTGAAGGGGGGATGGAGAAAGGTCTTTTTGGCATGTGACGAAACAGAATATGTTTGAGAGAGCGACCTAGAACATTGTGGAATTATGTACAAATACAGGGCATATGGCAGGAAACCATTCAGAGAATCCTAAATATGCTTTGGCTCCTTCGTGTTACACCCTGTAATTTCTTCTTGTGAAAAGTTTCAAACATGTAAATGAATTCCAGACATCCTGTGCTTATATCCGAGTTCTACGTGCTGCAGTTTCACATTAACGGGATGAAAAACGATGCCTCGTTTATCCAGCCTAACATTACGCTCTTGTCTATCCCTGCATGAGTTTTTAAAGGGCGGCACTGCAGCTGCTGCGCCGTCTCTCCCTCCCATTCCCGATGACGGCAATGCAAGCGGCGTTCTCAGATGCCGCATTTATGATAATCAGAGTATAATTCATTTATTGGGTCTACCTTTGCCATGTGTTGACCCCACGGCCATGTTGCCAGCTCACATCTGGCTGCTTGGTGCGCCGCTCAGTCCTGGATGGGATTTGCCCCCGGTGATGGGGCATCTGGGAGGACAGATGAAGCTGAGGCTTGATGAGGGCTTTGTCTATTATGGATATGGGGCTTTATGGAGACATTGACAGCTGTGCATTGACAGTCTCCTGAGCAGGAGGCCTACTTCAGCAGTTGTGCTCTTTCTGGTGTCTAATGCAGATAAATAAACACAAAGCTCTCTATATTTTGCACAAACTGTGTTGGGTACTGTGTTTTTAAGGTAAAACCTTGGTGAAGTGGGAAAGCAATATTGACTATAATAACCAGATGTGCTCCGATATCTGTTAAACGTTGGCTTGATTAATTTGTGAGAAATTACTCATTTTCAGCTCCCGGAGTCTGTGCGGTCTGACGCCTCTAGATCTCTTCTTAGCTCTTTTGGCCCAGAAGTGTTTCACAGCCATAACAACATTATCTAAAGCAGTGGTTCCCCACCTTTTTTGACTTGTGTACCCCTTTGTTATACCTTTTTAACTTGAGCATTCTTGAGAATTTTATTCTATCCAACTCAAATAAAAAACAACATAAATACGTTGCCTGGAAATTAAAAAGGGACAAAATAAAATTATATCATAAAGCCCTTTATAAAACTGCAGCACCTCTGAGTAATTTTCCTTAGATCCAATTTAAACTTGAGTATATGGGAACAAAATACTGAACAACAATTATGGTCTAGATCTAGAAATAAATAAAAAATTTCCAATGGAATGAGTAATTTTACTCTTAACAATAATAATATATTAATAATAATAATATGCACTTGAAATAAGACAATGCAATAGTGTTTTCTTATTTTAGGTGTAAATTGTCTTGTTCCATTGGCAGAATGTCTTTTACCTCCTTAATTCAAGAACAAATGCACTTATTTTAAGAAAAAAATGACTAATCTAGATTTTTTGCAGTTTATGATTCATGTCACCTGAACTTGATGAGCACAGGTGTGATAAAACAGCTTATACTATGCTGTTCTCTACATCCAGCCTGTTCTTCTGCTTGGTTTTGATGTGTGACATAGCTGATGGTGGACTCAAATATATAAAGCGCCTGCTACACCATGACAATTTAGACAGCGTACGGAAATTCTGGCAAAAATGCTGTCATACGTTGGATAAGTTATGGGTATGTTTTGTATAAGTTATGAGCACGCTGAAGCACGCTGGCACATGTCAACATACGACATACTGAAAATTTCCCGATACATGCCAGTGTGCACTCATATGTGGGGCATAAGTTACAGGTAAGTTATCTGATCGTTGACATGTAAGTTTCTCATAAGTCGTGGCATCTAGCTCATCCAAAACCTATGATTAACTTGTGCATAACTTCTGCTTAACTTATTAAGGGAATAGTACACCCAAAACATGATTAGCCTTCATAAGTTAAGCAGAAGTTATGCACAA
>NW_015150560.1:489965-492052 GCF_000732505.1 Cyprinodon variegatus
ATCTCCAGATGCATTTGAGATATCAAAAAAGTACTCCAGAGTGTTGTTCAGCATGGGGGTGAGTAGAAAATGAAGGCTAGTCATGTTTTGGGTGTACTATTCCTTTAAGAACTTCTATCCAACGCATATCAACGTATCTAACGTGTTCCAGACGAGCGCTTTGGTATAAAGTGGGTTCACAGGAGGAAACCATCCCCATCATAGGGTGAGCCAGAAGGTGAGTGTGATGGATCCTCCCTGCATCATGAGCCAACAAATTTCCTAGCAGACATGACGCTGAATCGGCTGCGACTGCAAACCTTCTTTCTTTTTTCTGTTTATGTATTTATTTTTTGCCGGGCAGTAAACAGCAGCTAGGTTTATACCGCAATCAGTGTCCTGGGCGCCTCTGGACACTGGCTTGTGACATTTCATAGGCATTACGCTGCCGTGTGTTATGCATAAGTCAGGCAGTCATTGGACATAAATTCTGGACTCGTTATGAAAACAAAATTTAAAAAATATGCAAAGTTCAGCTAATGCCAGCGTTTTAGGAGATTCTGGGACGTCAGGCATACTCGTCAAGGTGTGACAGGGGCTTTAGAATAACTAACTTTTTGGTTAATAATAGCTTATTTAATTTTTCAATGAAGTCCTCTCAAAGCAGAACAGATTCAACCAGTGGCGGCCGGCCCATAGGGGGCGCTGGGGCACCGCCCTCCCTGATAAGAAGAGAGAAACGTAAAATATATTTTTACAAATTAACTCATAAATGTCAGTTTTACTAACCTGTCGAGGGTGTACCCCGCCTCTCGCCCATTGACTGCTGGAGATAGGCACCAGCACCCCTCGCGACCCCAATTGGGACAAGCGTGTAAGATAATGGATGGATGGATGGATGTCAGTTTTACTTTCTAGAGTGTGTACCTATAAGCAAAACAAATTATATTAACTGCATTTCACTACCTACAGTACTGTCATTCATTTGTGGATTTCTACAGACAGACTCCTACAGTCTCTGTCTTTGGGCACTGATCAGACTGCCCCACATTTGCAGAGAATCTGCCAATCATGTACTATTGCTAGGTCAATTTAATAATTTAATGGCCAATCAGCGTCTCAGAATTTTATGGTCTTGGGGCGCTGAAAATACTGCCCTTTAACAGGCTTCTGCACCCAAGCGCAGGTGCAGACAATTAGAGGGACGATGGCGAACGTAACGAGCGAGATGCAGCTTCCACCAAATTTGGTGAGATCCTTATTTATCTACCCGTTTGCCAGAAGAACATCCCTGTTGTAGGATATGAACATTTTAATGTCATGGTTATTGTGACCAAAATCATCACTGTTACTGTTATTATATAGTAAATTAAATCATTACTGTAAATTGTATTTCATTTCCAATTGTTTATTTGAATTTTTATTCTAAATTAGTTGGCGACATACACTAGGCTATATTAGCCCCACCAAAAATATTTTTCACCAGCCGCCACTGGATTCAACAACTATTTTATTACCTGGGAAATTAACATTTTCATGTACCCCTTGTAATGCACTCGTGGACCACTAGAGGGAAGAGTATTCCAGGTTGGGAATCACTGCCCCAAAGGTGGTTTTCTCAAACTGAACTTAAATTCAAATATTTTTTTTCTCTAAATTATGCAGAGAAATGGCTACAGAGCTCATCGCAGTGGCTTAATCAAGCTAACAAAAAGCCCTGAATCAGGATTTACTATAAGAGCTGGGCCCTGTCCTACAAGGGGTGTTTCATTCCTCACATGGGGAATATGTGTATGGCATCAGTATGAAATAGGTCTCGGTTTCTTAAGAGAACATGGCAAACCATCTTTTCAGCCCTTCTGCATACCGCCGATAACACCAATAAACTTCCCTACCCTTTAAAAATCCACTTCATCAAAACGGAGAGAAAAATAAATTCCTCATTCCTAACAATTTGGGCATTGTTTTTTTGTTTCCATTGAGTTTGATATTCTACCAGCTTAAAGGAATAGTACACCCAAAACATGATTAGCCTTCATTTTCTACTCACCCCCATGCTGAACAACACTCTGGAGTACTTTTTTGATATCTCAAGGCAGAAAGGTCCA
>NW_015150560.1:493273-499903 GCF_000732505.1 Cyprinodon variegatus
CACTCGGAGAGCACGGTAAAAGTCTAACTGGTTTATTGAGGGAGTAAATCAGGAGTTGGATGTGGAACTTAGTGAGCTGGTGACCCGGAACTGGAAGTGAGAAGGGAAGTTTAATGGTCAGTTAAGGGACCTTGGGAATTTTGGAAGCACTAGATTATGCAAGAATGGGACTCACGTTGAGGGGGACCTTGTTAGTCCTAGAATCCAGTCTGTGTGGTAAATCCAGAGAATAGTAGACACGTTGGAGGGCGGACAGGTTTGACAAGCGTTGGACCCGGAGAAGTAATGGAGCGGACTGTAACTTGGATTTCCGATGGGTAGTTGAACGGAACATGTGGAGGTTTTCCCCTGCTCACTGTAACTCGGTTTTTCCTTCCAGGGGAGAGAAGGTCCAGGAATCCAGTAACACAGGAAAGCTTCCCAAAACTGGCAAACGCTCTGGCATCGAGGTAGTGACAGTCCACTGCTCAAATACTCCTCCAGATAATGATCCAATGAGCGGCAGGTGTGCAGGGAGGGACAGCGAAGACAGGGCACCTCCTGGTGGTGAAAAACGGAGACACACAAACAGGCCACACAAACTGGATTCCTAACAGCAATCCAACCACAAACCCGTCCGTCACTTAGCGACCATGACAGTTGATGCACAAAGCTCCAGCAGCAGTACCATCAGAAGTTTGAATTCTGAATATGACAAACTTTTCCTTTAATATGTTGCTTTTCAGACTCAAACACAGGACTAAAATGTGCAACTTATTGCATTGAATACAAATAGAAGACTTCTTTTAGGCTTTGGCTGACCGAACACATCAAGCCTGTCTGCTCTGAGATCCAAACTCGGTACGGGATGAGATCAGGGTCGGCGTGGTGGATAGAAAACTCTAAAGAGTGCCAGTGAAAAATAGATTTTTCCGCAGACCAAGCAGAGCAGCCGTTCTCCAACCTTCCCTCCTGCCCGCCATTTGTGAAGGATTTGGGGGATTTCATAATTTCCTGTTCTTTCTGAAAAGGGGGATGGCAGCACCTGGTCCGCACAGCTGTACTTCATTTAGAGAGCAATTTGAAAAGAGCGAGGGGGAGAGGAGAGGAGCGAAGCAGCCTTGTCATTAAGGGCTCCAGAATGGCCTCCGTTTGTTAGACACATGGCACAGAGTTAATGCTGCTGAATGGGGAATAGGCGCTGTTGATGCTGTCACAAATTTCTCATAAGTGCTATGACATCTGAAAAAGCCACTCCAAGAGAGCAGGGAGGTGGGATGGGGGGGGTTAAATTTTTGCTTATCAAAGACCTTTTTTTTGTAGGTAATTGACAGCTGCGGCTAGGATGTAAGCATGTGTTTCAGACTCTTAAGATGTATATTCTATTTGTGTACCAATTCATCTTTCATACACCTTGAAGTTTGTTGTGTACGCAGGTGATGGCAGTGCGGGAGTTTTTTATCAACGAGTTGACAGTGAGAATAATAACCAGAGTGTTGGTAAACTAAGGTGATGCAAAGGTTTGTAGAATGGATGTGCAGCTGCCTTGCATCCTCCCGACTTGATCTAATTGATTTCGACGTGCACATGTGCAGGGGGGAGAAAAAAAAGTGAGGCGGGATCAAAGGCAAACGCTTTATTGCCACATCACAGGCCTCTGCTGCATTTTGAATTCTACCAATCTGTCCAAACAGTCAGATAAAATCCTGCGATGAAGAGATGCAGCTCCCCCACCCCTCCCCTTTCCTGTCCTCCATCCCTCTCTCTACCTCCACCCGCCTCCTTTGCTCTTTCTCTCTTTTAGAGTGATTTTTCAAGTGGTAATAAGTGATGCAAGAGCCACCGGGGCAGTATGAAAACATCGATCGGAGGGGGTAAAAACAGCTTCTACAACAACTTGTCAGAGACATGACAGATGTTAAAGAAATCAAACAGGAGGAGGTAAAATTCTAGTTCACTGGGTGTGGCAGGAAATGGGTCTCCTTAAATGAAAAGGTAAAGACAAGAGTAAGTATTTAATCAGTGGGTGATTGTTAGCCTTGCTTAAAGCAGTGACTGCATCATGTGGAAATAGGTTAGGCTAAAAAGCTGGTTTGGTTCTACTAAATGAGAGATGCAGCTATGCTGATCTTTGTACCAATTAGAGCAGAGTCATTCAAAATGGCCCTACTGAGTCAAAAGCCAGCGAATGGCAACTGAATGGCAGCAAAATCCCCTCCAACTTCCAGCCACTGGCCTTCTCCTGGGCATGCATATTTTTTTTTTTATCTGATTCCACATTTTAACTGAATTGCAAGGTCTGACCAGGTGATAACACTTCTCTTTATATCTTAATGTCCACAAATCATCACAAAAAGAATATTTTAGATGTTAAAAAAGGAATTGTAGGGGACCAGCCAAGGACCAGCAATGGCTACTTCTGTATATAAACATGGTTTTGTGGTAATGCTATGTAATCAAAAAATCTGCTGTGCCGATACCAGAGGTATTAGATTGTTACAAGAGTATCTTCCAGAAAATATGCCGACCACAGCCCTCATCTGGCAACAAGCTGAAATGACACCCCTGTTGTCCACTGGCATTGAGGAAGATGGAAAGCTGTTGTATCTGTTTTTCTTTGGTTTAGGCATAATGTCATCTAAGTGAAAGAAGTTATAAATATTAGTTATTTTGAATGGGGCATCTTACCTGTTTGGCAAAAGAAGGACCATTCCCAGGACAGATCTGAGATACCTCCTTTAAACGTCCCCAGTTTTTACTCTTAACTTATTGCATTGATGATAGACTACAATTAGACTATAATTTGGCCTTTTTGTGGCATTATTATGGGGTTTGAGGAACACTCGGGATGGTCTTTAGTGATCCATCAGAAGCCTATAAAGGCGACGGAGGTAAATGGAGAAAAGCTCATTTCACAAGTCATTGTAAGGAAATTTATGGGAAACAAAATAATAGTTTTAATCTTTTAAAATACTTCTGTTTTATTTATATTTAGGAGGTATTGCTACTCTTACAAGTAGATGGTGTAGATTTTGGGAGCTTTAACCAAACTTCTAGTCAAATATCGGGACCCATTCTGCTGAGTAAGAACTAGAACAAATGTCATTCACAAACCGCCATTTTCAACTTTGAAACAATCTGTTCAAACTGGAGGTTTTCTTGCTCAAGCTGCTGGAGCCTCCATTCCTGCACCACCAGACTATCCAGCAGCTTCATCCACCAGGCAGTGAGGAAACTGAACTCCCTCCCCTCAGTTCCATCAAAGCTGTCAAGAAGCTAAGAAAACCCTCCAGCATAGAGGGTACACTACCCGCACTATTGTCACTTTGTTTTGCCTTGATTTCACTGTGGGATAAATGAGGAACGTAATTTCAATTCCTTTGTATGTCTGGTACATGTAAAGAAATTGACAAACTTTTTTAACAGGTGTCATGTTTTACTACATGCATATCTTGAGCTGGAGTATTGTTTTTGACCATGTCTGATGACAGTGTACTTTCCACTTTTAGCAAACTGCTATCTTGAAAATCAAATCAATTTAGGTTTGTCTATTTCATTTGTTTCACAATATATGCCATCTAAAGGCACTTTAGACGATTCAATCAGATAGAGACAGACTGGTTAAATGTTTTCTGTCTAATGGAAAACATCTTGCAGGAGATGCTCCTCTTGGATGAACATGTGTTGACAGAATGCAAAGAAAAAAAGCCTTCTATCAGCAAGAAACCTCCAACAGAACTGAGCTTGGTGTCAGTGGCTGATATTTTCCTCCATGATGTCATCCAAGCCAAACAGAACCGGAACAACTAAAGCCGCTCCTACAAGAAAAAACGGAGAGAAAACAAAGTAAGGGGTAGAGCAAATACTGCAGAATTGTAGATTAGAAGACAGAATTTAGCAAAATTATTGAAATCTGGTCCCCATGTCCTCCAGCAGCAAAGCTACATAGAATTGTCAAAAGTAGAAAGCAAGGACTCATCCCTTTGTGGAGCAGTGGGCTTCCATTGTGCAGTGCCCTGGGAGCAGTGTCCGGGTTATGAGTCTTGCTCATGGACCCAGAGTAGCGGTGCGTGGGAGTTAGGCTTGAATTCGCAACCTCATGGATCCAAGCGCAATGCTCTAACCACTGGACCACCACTCCCCATTAGACTGTGATTGTATGTTCACAGTACTCTGATACATCTGAACCAGAACTGGCTCAGCAGAATAAATCAAATGGCATTTTTTTTTTTTGTCAGTCAGAAGTTTTTTAAGTGTCACAAAGTTAAACGAACTTTATTCAATTGATGTTTATTGTCTTTGGTGACAAATAGTCTGTAAAAGTTCTTAAATTGGGTCACTGTGAGGTAAAAACATAAAGAGCTTTTTCTTTTAAGCTCAATGCTTTTGTTTATATATGTGCATCAAAGCTGTAGTTGTCAGTATAGAGTCTCCCTGAACGCTCTATGAGCTCTGAGCCCTCAGTGCAGTTATTATGGGACGTTAGTGCGTGGATCTGAAAGCGTGTCTGTGGGCAGACTGTAATATCAGCACCCCAGTTGGACTAAGCATGGAGAGCTAAAAAGGAGAGCTGCATAGAAAGAACAAGGACACACACACACACATACAGAAACACACCCCCATTTGCCAGGTGTGTGAGGCGATTGTGTGATATGGAGCCAGGCTTCTGCAAAACCGACCAGACTTAGAGAGCTGAGCTTCACAAATGAGTCAGAAAACGTACCATAACGAAAAGCCTCACAATCCGCTGCTACACATGCAAACTGCATAATGCATGCTACCTCCTCTCTGGTATCTGCTGATGCAAAAATCATCGATTGATGCCTCCTCTTAAGAACTGGATCTTGTAGGCTTCGTTTACAGAAATGCCAACAACTTGATGAGATCTGTATGAAAACTTGTGAGTGGGTTGTGCTATTTGTCAAGTGTTCCTTTGGCAGGGCAGTGGTGGTAGCGATGGCTGTGGGTGTTGGAGGGGTTTGGGAGGGAGGGGGGTACAGGGGGGGGAGTTTGGCTGCTCTCCTCCCTCCTGTCAGCCCCCTCTCTCGGCCAGGCAGACAGGCTGTGTTGGGCGGCCCAGCTCCTCGGTAGCAGATGCGAGCCCTCATGTCAGAGGCAGGCAGTGGCCCGACGGAGAGCCGCTCGTGCTCATACCTCATTGAGCCATCTCCCCTAGCAGATGGCGCGCTGCTGCGGGCGCTCCTCTCCCCGATAATTACCAGGCCTCGCCACAGATGGAAATGTCAGTCAGCCTCACAGGTCCTGGTTCCTGCCACTGCCTCCGTCCACGGCCCCTCTACCTAAGCCGGGCGCTGCCAACACTCACCATGTGTTCTGTGACTGCTGACTAGGCAGGCAACAAAAGAGAAATCCATCTGCATGAATATTCATGCAGGGATGTTAGGTGGCTATCCGTACACCAGACTGGGCACCAGCAAATAGTTGGCCAGGTGCGGGTTGTGACACAGATTCCCAACCTTTTTTTTTTGTCTTCCACTTCTTCACTCTGCTTTTGCTGAAGTTTTCTAAGTCCACACCGACGTTTGCCTTGATCATTCCTCTGCACACTTCAGAAGGTAGAATTCTACCTACTGCTTTGTACAGTTGTGGAATGACATATTTAGGAGATTAGGATAACTGTGTTTGCAAAATGGATTAATTCTAGCAGATGCCAGGACTAACCCCCACTTATCTGTGATAAGGTGACCAGATGTCTCAGCTTGGCAAAGGAAACACTCTCTGAGTTTTATTACTCGGCGCCAAAGCATCCCTCGAGAAATTTCTCTGCGCACGCACAGATAATCTACCTTCGCAGAGAACAAGGCGTCAGGGTTTTTCCTCATTGTGTGTTTGTCCGTGTAAGAACTTACGCATACGTGTTGCCTGGTCGTAGAAAGCTCAAGGAGATTAAACTAAAGTAAATACCTGTGTGCCTGAGTGCCTGTGGGCAAAGGGAAATAACTAAATAAGTAGAGGATTATTGGAAATATCATTTTAGCATATTTATCTTGCTGCGATACCTCCCCGTAGAAAACAGCCTGGAAATGATTCTCTCATCAACAAAGAGCTTTGCTCCGTCTTCAAAGGGATCGCTTCCTCGTGTGATAAAGCAATGTGTATAAGAATTTTTTTCACATTTTGTCACATTATAGCAACAAACATGTACATTTTGTTTGAAAATAATGTCAACAATAAGTAGTTTTATTTGTAAAATTGCACCATTACACATAAGGAAAAATAAATTTTTTCTGGACTTTGACTAGGCCTTTCTAACAAATCAATTATTCTCTAACACTGTAGGGTTATGATCATTATCCTGTGATCAATATAGACCCTACCCCAGTCTTTTAATAGTCTTTTAATAGATCCTCTTCCAGCATCTATGTAGCTTTGTATTTTTTTTAGCTTTTTGCTGCATCGATGTTATGTTTAGGAAGAGGCCTGTAGTTAAAGGTGATAGCTAAAAGTATTTTACTCCAACCAGTCAGTAAATGGCGCACTTGAGCTTACCTGCTCTCTATCTGTTTTATTAACCAGCCTCTTGCCAGGTACACTATAGGCTAATGTTAATGCTAAAATGAACTAGGGTGCTAACAAGCAAATCTACAACCTCTGCAAGGCTTTATACATATATATATATATATATATATA
>NW_015150560.1:500805-508688 GCF_000732505.1 Cyprinodon variegatus
AGCACTTTGCATTGTCTTTGTACTGAATTGTGCTATACAAATAAATTTGCCTTGCCTTGCCTTCTGTAACGAGTTAAACTGTTTTCAGATGTGTGAACATGATTGCACAAGAGTTTTCTAATAATCAATTAGCCTTTTGAGCCAATGAGCAAACACATTGTACCATTAGAACACTGGAGTGATAGTTGCTGGAAATGGGCCTCTATACACCTATTTAGATATTGCACGAAAAACCAGATATTTGCAGCTAGAATAGTCATTTACCACATTAGCAATGTATAGAGTGTATTTCTTTAAAGTTAAGACTAGTTAAAGTTATCTTCATTGAAAAGTACAGTGCTTTTCCTTCAAAAATAAGGACATTTCAATGTGACCCCAAACTTTTGAACAGTAGTGTATGTGCATGTATATATATGCATGTGTATATATATATTTTAATATGCATGTCTTCTCATCCATTGAAATGTAAGTAATTTTTGATCAAACTAGGATGCACTGACAAACTGCAACACTGTTTGCAGGTCAAATGAGCACACGAAAGTGAAAAAAAAAAACTGTCTGGCAGTGGTTAACTGAACTGGAGAAATGAGTCATTTGAAGATGCCTTTCAGTCAATGCGGGCAGTGACATCTTGCTATTTGCAAAGCACCACTGCTGACAGTTTGAAGTCCCCGCCACAGAGCCCACTTTGCAGGTGGTGAGGAGGCCTTGCTGTTGCAAAGGTTTGCACAGAACCTCACACAGGGACCAAGAACCTTATGCTGAGCCTTTAAAAGAGTCTCAACTCTGTTATCAGGAAAATGCTAAATATATTCAAAATGTTTCAAATAATGACATAATACAACTGCTTAGAATATATATTAGGTTTTAGGTCAACGACCCAATGCAGAATCACGTTAACTTCTCTGTTAATTGGCTTGATCAATTTAGAGGGAAATTTAGCAAATTTGTTCCAGAAATTAAGACATTAGTAGAGAACGTTAGGCAATTAGCCCCACTTTTCCCCCATCTCAAACTTTAATTCACTTCAGAACATTTCATATTTATTGTCTTAACCATTTCATAAGAGTAGTTTTAGTCAATAAGCTTTTTAATTCAGATTTTTAATGGGCTAAAGGTATTGCTCTATGACAAAGCTTATTTTTTGTGTGGGTCAAGTTATCGTGAGCTATCTCCTTGGTTATGCTGCTATAGGCTTAGGCTACTGGAGGACATAAGGACCACTTTTAAATGTTCTGCTTCTTTCTTCTACTTCTCTCCATAACGCATTATCTGTAGTTATTACTGTCATTTACATCACACTCTCTCTAAAGAAAATACCAAAAAAAATTATTTTTTTTTGGACCATTTACTCACAGGAGATTTCTGTTTACATCTTGTTAAAAGTGATTTTGTATGTTTTTCAGTGTCACTGCATGCAAACTCAGCATAAGGGAGTCAAAAACTCAATGCATTTGGCTAGGTTTTGAAAAATAGAAAATGTTTAAACAGTTCCCATCATAAACTGCTGCTTGGCTGCATTATATCATCACTGGGATCAAACTGGAATGTCGAGGATGGAGTTGACCTTACAATCCGAGATGTAAGAGGCCTGTTCTGAAGTGGTGCAACATGATAATTATAGTACCTTGGATTTTACCATTCCTGTCAAATGGTTCTGTTATATGGTACCTGGCAAAAATTTGTTTTATTTCAGATTAATATTGATTATGAAAAAGTTCAGAAATAACACAAATTTGAATCTAGTAGATTATTTTTGAAAAGTTTTTACGCCCTAATTTACGTTTAGATTTGTTAGTTTCATTCGACTGGTATCAATGATAAACAAACAACCTTTCATGGTGACCCTAATCCAGTAAGATATCGTTTAATCAGGTCATATAGCCATATTTTCTTACTTCTTGAGTAGATTATAGAAAATGACTTAAAACCATCAGCTGTAAAAAGCTGTCAGGAACTCTCTCTTGTGGCAGATGGCTCCTTCCTAAAAGAGTGGGGTACAAAAAAAAAACAATTACGGAAAATAAGGAGAAAAGGAACTCTGAGGAGCAAATTGCAAGATAAACTATCATAACATTCCCAGCGACAACCTTTGGTTTGGTCATTAATCTCATGAGAAGGAAAAGAGTCTCAATTGTTTTTCCAAATCTTGATGTAGATTCATGTTAACCCGTCATCTAGGTCCTCTGAGCGAGCTCCTTATAATCAGACTGAAGGATGAAAGTTCAAAACATGTGATGCAACAGAAGTGAAACTCAGTTAGCAGGAAAGAAGCATCCAAAAACCCAAACAGTGGAGATCTGAGATTTGACATAAAGCATGTTAGCTGATAACTCAAGGAAGAAAAATAGCTTAAATAGGAGATGTGAGAACATTATCTCTCTCTCTGTTCTTTGGTAAATCTAGAATTAATTGTCATTTAAAGGGCCTTTATTTTTCTACAAGGAAGACGGTGCTTAATATAACCTCTGATCATAATAAAAAGTGGTCAGATGAGCCTCAAGATATCACACCTTTGTGCTGCACAGATGCAGTTGAGCAGAATGGCATCAGTCTGCCTCCCCTTTTCTTTCTTCTTTTTGTCTTGGTCGGACAAAGCTGGCCCCTCATTTCCATTATGCCCATTATGCAAATCAAGACGGTTCACATATTGGTTCAGATGAGTAAAGCAAGTGCAGAGGCCAGGTCTCCTTTAGGACCAAGTGGAAATTTGCACTTAAAAGCCATTTTGTGTGTTAAAACAATGGCCCAGGTGCTGTACCCTTGACCAAGGGCTTTATCGTCTCCTGTGAGGCAGAAAGTTGGTGTCGCACCTGTTTGGGCCCCTTTCTGCCGCTCCGGGTCCCAGCTCATTCAGTCTGGCTGACAATCTAATACAGATGATGCTGTCAAAACGAATTAAAGGTTTCACTGCTTCCTAACCTTGTATCTACCAAGTTATTTCTTTATATGATAAGAGGATTTGAAAAAGGTACAAAATATATAATGTTTTTTTTTTTTTACATTTCTTATGCTTTCATTAATTTTAACATCTATTTTTACTGTATCTAAAACATTTACTTGTAAAGATATGCCAAATACTACTTACTACCAGGATGATTCCCCGCCAATTAGAATCATGCTAATAAGCAAAAACAAGACTTTTTATGCATTTTACAACTACAAATTAGCCACTATCCAATTATAGCTTTAAAGAGACAATTCAATCAGATCATCCAGTCAGATTGGTCACAAATTAACAATTCAAGGCAAGCCAGCTGATTGCATCCAGGCATTGACTTTGCAGGACAGATTCCTACTGAATGAGCATGTGGCAACAGTAGAGATTTGCTTGCTTTGTATCATTGACTGCAGCAATCCCTCATACCGGGTATGCATGCAGCAAAAGTGGAGCTGGAAAATACCCATTTAACAGGAAGAAACCTCCAGCAGCACCAGCTTTAGTGTGAGTGACGTTCTGCTGAGGCTGACTGAGGGTTGAGATAAGCAGCTAACTATCGTCACAAAGAATCACTGTTCTATGTTAGAGAAGATACCAGTAAACTAGCATCATAGATTGTTCTGTCTAGGAAAGAAGCAGTTAAGTAGATGAGCTCTTAATATGTTTTCATGATACGTTAAAAGATGAGCCCTTTGCTGTGTCCAGGAGAAACAGGACTAAACAATCAAAAACAGACCTAACTCTGTCATCTGTGATTGATGTTGTTGATGGCAAAAGCTCAGCTCACATTCCCCTCCAGGATGGAGTCACAGTCAGGAAAACGCCAGATGAAGCTACTATGATGAGAAAAGGACAGAGAACATAAAGTTGTTGGTTAAACTACAAAAACAGTAGAATTGGAGAATAGAAATGGAATGATGAAAAAGGGGTCCCTATGTCCTCCAGCAGTCTAAGCCTATAGCAGCATAACTATAGAGATAGCTCAGGAAATCTGAGCCACACTTACCATAAGCTTTATCCAAAAGGAACATTTTAGGCCTAGTCTTAAAAGTGGACAGGGTGTCTGCCTCCTGATTAAAACATAATCTCTATGGCAACAATACATCATCGATTGCTGCAAAGTCAAAGACTCAAGGTAAATGCCAAACCTCATCAACTGGTAAATAGCGTTACATGAAAGCTGGTATGAATAAAATTACCTACCTGCATGCTCTTTTTCTTTTTGATAATTAAGCTTTTTTTTTTCATTTTTACATCTGTTAGGATTACCAGTTTTCTTACTTCTGTTCTACTTTACTCACTTTACTTTAGTGATTTGTATAATTAAATTTATTTTTTGATTGGAGCCACACATTTCAGGTTGTATTCCACAAGCTTCTTAACAGTATTATGCTGGAAATATGGCCCATTACTCCTGACAGAACTGGTATTAGTTGATAGTTGATTGCTCACACACCTTCTCAGCTGTGCCCACATATCTTCTATGGGATGCGACTTTTCTGAAATATGCTTCAAAACATTGACCTTCTGCCCTAAAGCCTTGTTGTCAGTGACAGAGCCAAACAATGTTCATAGGGGGGAGTAAGGCACAGGTGTTGCCATTCATTGGCTGGCTCCCTTCTAGCTCCGCCCCTATAATTGTGATATATTCGGTGGTATAAGTAGGATCATTACATTTAGAAGACATAATTTTACCCAAGTTTTCATTTCCAGACTGAACTCTTACTGTTTTAATATACTTTTACTGATCAACATTTACACCTACTTCACTTTAATAAATGCATTCTAAGTAATGTTTTATTTATCTTACCTTTACTTTGTAACAGTTTAGATAAAGACAAAATGTATGTTCTCAGATTTGATGCTTTTTCCCATTTTCTTTACATTTTTTTCAAATATTGTGTCATATAAAAAAAATATATTGGCTGAATTAAAATGATTGTTTAAGCAAGATCTGAAAAGAAGAATAAATTTGGGCTTAATGGCAGTTATTGTAATTGTTGTTGTTTATTAACACACCACCAGGCACTGTCATGCTTTCGGTCAATAAAATTAACAATGCTCCTAAATGTTAAATGCCAAAGTAAGGCGTTTAAAATGAAGATGTTTGAGTCTGGTAAAGGATTATAGAATGCCTAAAACGTTTTCAGACCGGCATGATGCTGCCACCACCATGCATGGTAGGGGTGTTATAACTTGGATGATGTTCCCTGTTTTGTTATACTAAAGATAATCACCACCTAATGTTGTGATTCACACCTGGTTTGTGTTGAATTGAGCTAAAAAAGGAAAAATAACCCAGATTTCAATTTCTGCCATGAAATCACCTGTTTTCCATCTAGACCTCACTTCTCCCTTGCATTTCCGTTGTTTCTTGCTTGTTCTTTACTTTTTCCTACATTGTTTTCCTCCTGCTTCTCCAGACCCTCCTCTTTTATTAACCCCTCACTGTGCTGCATTTTCATAAAATGCAATGAATTACACTTTGCGTATTTATAAAGAGACAATCTGACTGACTGGAGGTCACTAAACCCTCATTACTGAAAACAGGTTAAAAAGGGAAAAATGAGGATTTTAGAGTCTGTTAGTTCAACTTGATCACATTAAGCAATTTCCAAATGGAATAGAATGATTTGGGTTTAAAAGAAAAAACAATCTTATTTATAGCACATGATCATTAAGTCCATTGAAAATCATCTTAATTACCTCCTTAAAATTAAGGGCAAAGATAATTATTTTTCTAACAGTTTTTGCAATGTATCTGGTCTTAACTCTATAAACAAGTTAACTATTGCAGTACGAGAGGTAAAATATCATTAGTTTATCGATCAATATTGATATTAATATTGATTTCCTCTCCACTGTCGCTACAAGCATGCTTATTGTGAGGGATTGCCTTCCAGTCAATGAGTCGATGCAATCAACTGGTTTTTCCTTAGATGGAAAACTTTGAATCAATCAAACTGGATGAACTGGAAAGTGCCTTGAGGTGACGTGTGTTGTGAACTGGCGCTATAAAAATAAACTGACTTGAATTGAATATGAAATATAACGAGGCACCTAAGGTTTTCCTCCATACCTTAGATTGTCTTAGATTGATTTAAACTCAGAAACCCTTATTTAAAGCACAGTCCTTGATGTCAAATATTAAATGTCGCTTTTGTGCTTTGTTTTTTTGAAGAGAAATGGAGGAAATATAAACAAAAAAGGTTTTTTGGTTTCCCATTGTGAGAAATATTGTCATTCCTAAAGGAACCAAAGGAGGAGCAGGAGTCCCTTTAGGGTAGCAACACAATTAAAACTGTTTACAAGTGTGATAAACAAAACTATTTAAAAAAAAAAAAGTCTTTTTGTAAGAAAATAAGTTTTCCTACTACATAATGCAATTCCCTTTTCAGTGATGAAAGTCTCCTTTTATCAGCAATCATCATTCAATGTAATTAACAGCCATCACAGATAAGGAATAAAAGTCTCTACAGGCTGAGAAGTAAAATCTGCTTTCTGGTGTTCTGCATACTTGCATTGCAGTCACATTTCGTTTTATTTCCATGCATCCATTTCTGCAGCGTGAGTCACATGATCAACAAACACCTTTCTGAACTCCAGAAGAGAAAGCAAATGAAAGGAACATTTTGCAAAAGAAAGAGTGAGCAAAACAGGACTAGAGACGCAGAGCAGCTGTATGTGTGTGTGTGTTTGAGCAAGTGAGGGAAAGTAAGAGTTGGGTGACCTTGTTACCAGTTGGGTTGAGTTGGACAGGCTGGTAGGAGGTTGCTGTCTACGGGGAGGGACAGACAGATGCTCGCTCTTCTCCCTGGGCAAAACATCTCGCCTGGTGCAGGCAGCACACAATCTGGCCCGGGCAGCTGTAACCCTAATGATCACTGGTGGCGCTGCACCTAACCGGCCGACCGGCTCAACGCTCATTCAGCCCTCCCTTTTTTCTTCCCCTCCATCTCCTCTATGACCTCGAGTGCCTTCAAACTCTGAGTGCAAAACAGTTGTGCTTGCAAAACACTGATTAAAGAAAAAGGAGGGGTGGGGCATGATCAAAAGCTGTACCTTAAAGCGTGTTAGTTAGTGAAGGGATGGAAAAGGCAGAGATTTTAAAGAGAAAACAGGTGGAAGAAGCTAAGAGCTGATAATAAAAGCATCCAAAATAGGAACATAGAGCGAACCAGTTGATTAGAGAGAAGAGCAAGTAAAGCTAGAAAGAAACTAGACCAGATTCTTTATGGAGTATAATTTGTTCCATCATTATTGCAAGCAAAGAAAATGTTTTATAAACAGAAATAAAAATAAAAAAAGAATCTATCCAGAATTAAAAGCAAGAAAATATCTTAATCAAAAATGGTCAAGATGAGGCTTTTGTTTGGGGCTTAATTTGAAGAGGATATGATCCGTGAAACATAACTGGAAAGAAATGCAATTTGTAAAATTCAATCTGAAAAAGAGAAATTTCAAACTACACAATTTATAAAAAATTTTTTTTTATGAAGTTTGAAGAAAAATTAAATGATAAAAAACATCAAAGTTTCTCAAAGTGGCATTTCTTTACTGCATTCCTTTACAAATTCCACCTCATAATCCTCAATCAACAACCTCTTGCAGCCCTGTATATTTAATGAGAAATGTTTCTGTTGAAACTGTAGGAAAGTTCATAACATAACAGTTAAACCGCCTCAGCAACGGCAACGATGCTTTATGCTCTTAGCATTTCCTAGGACATCAGATCACCACAAGCATTTCCTCAACATGCAAACCAAAACACATTTATCTTTGGTTTAGGCTTTTAAATGGTCCTTTCCTCTACAACCAAGGACATTGGTTTGTTTCATATAATTGAGCAACACACAGTGGTGTATAATCATGAAGGTTTAGAAAAAAACAGGTGAATGAGTTTTGAAACATCATAGAACAGAGATTTTTGTTTATTTGTGCT
>NW_015150560.1:509314-509939 GCF_000732505.1 Cyprinodon variegatus
CTTCGTATGGATGAGAGGCTGGTTTGGTGAAAAATTTGTGCGTTTAGGCCAGGGTTTGACTTCGTGTGGACGGGGCCTTAGATATAAAGCATACAGTCTGACAGTAGCAACCGGGGTGTGACCTTTAAGGTCAAACAGACACTGGTGCCAACAGTACACACATTTGTTACTTAAATAAAAGTATAGATACTGCGGTTTAAAAACACTCTGGTAGAAGCTGAAGTATAAACTTGATCTATTTACTTAAAAAAAGTAAAAAGTATGAGCTCCAAAAACTACTTTAAGTATAAAAGTATAAAGTAACCTTTAAAAAAGCAGCCAGCTGCCACTATATGAATTGAAAGCTCAATTTTTGCACTATTTCTAAAAATTCTCTGAGATAGGGCCAAGGATGAGGGAGGTCTTGTTGGTCTCCATCTCCCGATTCGCTCTCGCCTGTGTCCGACCTTTCAGACATTTCAACATCTTTATCTGAATCCCACATTGTAGCATGGCATAGACAATTCATGTTAGCAGTTTGAAGAACACCTGCTTGCTTCTGATGATTTCCTTTAGCTAACCAATGAGTGTTTGCGTTCTATGACTCATCCAATCACACTAGTTTTCACTAGATGTGGGTGGAGCC
>NW_015150560.1:510494-511421 GCF_000732505.1 Cyprinodon variegatus
CCAATGATCTGCATTGGATGGAGCACATGACGGGAAATAAATATTTATAGACATTAAACCGAAGCCAAGAGTAACGAGTAACATTTGTTTTAAAAATGTAAGGAATAGAAAATACAGATACTTGGGTGAAAATGTAATGAGTAGAAGTCAGAAGTAGAAAGAAAAATAAGTAATGGAGTAAAGTATAGATACCTAAAAAGTGTGCTTAAGTACAGTAACAAAGTATTTCTACTTTGTTACTTGACACGTCTGCAAACAGCAGCAGTGCATAAGAGTAAATCTAAAACTAAAGTATAGATCTCACCTTAATAGTATCGATCCAAAACTGTTAGTATCTATATAATCAATATTTTGGATTGATCCTCCCACCATCAGTTACAACCATCATGTTTACTGTGGAATGGTCAATGGGGTTAGGGTAGTAGCGGCAGAAGAACAGGAACGTCGGCGCCACCCCCACAACATCCCATTTGGATCTGAAAGATTATCAGTTGAGGTTAATTTGCTAAGTAGTTTAAAACACCCACCGATCGAATAGTGAAAACCTTTCATACTTTAGGGGTTTGGCTTAGATATGTATTTCAAGCTGCATAGAGATGCTATACATGAAGATACCAGAACTTATTTTCAATGTACTATACATCTTTTTGGGAATTATGAGTAGCATCGCTGTTAGCATGAACTTGATTTTTGTGACAGGAAGTTGACACTTTCAACTTCCTTTCTAGTTTTCAATTCGGTTTCAATTCAGTTTATTTCAATAGCACCAATTCACAACACGTCATCTCAAGGCACTTTACAGTTCACCAGATCGTAAAGTCAGATTGATTTAAAGTTCAGGAAACACACAGCCAGGCAGATGAGCTCTGAGCCAGCTCCCATATCAGAGGATGAAGAGAGCACTTCCCGTTAGTCACAGTCAGAGAA
>NW_015150560.1:511826-514133 GCF_000732505.1 Cyprinodon variegatus
CCCATGCCTCCCCTTCAGGCCTGGCTTGGAATTAACCGGACCACCGGGCACTGCTGACCAAATCCAACCAAAGGTCAGACTCAAGTGAGGTCCTGGCTCCTCCTTACCGGGTGACATCATTGGCCTAATTTTTGTGGTTTTCAACCACTCTTTGTCAGGCCCATCCGCTGAAGCCTGTTTGCCCTGGGTGGGCCTACGGGTGGTGTTACTGAAAGTCTTCTATTATGTGATGACCAAAAGAACAAGATCCTGGACACGATAAAATGGGCATCGTCTGCAGGGGCAGGTCGGCAGGATCATCCCACCAGGAGGATGACCAGGGGAGAGCCTTGGCCATGCTGGACATGCTAAACAATTAAATTCAATTCAGTTTATTTCTATAGCGCCAATTCACAACACATTTCATCTCAAGGCACTTTCCAGTTCACCAGATCATCCAGTCAGATTGATTCAAAGTTTTCTATCCAAGGAAAACCAGTTGATTGCATCGACTAATTGACTCAAAGGCAATCCCTCACACTAAGCATGCTTGCAGCGACAGTGGAGAGGAAAAACTCCCTTTAACAGGAAGAAACCTTCAGCAGAAACAGGCTCAGTGTGAGCGGCCATCTGCTGAGGCCCACTGAGGTTCAAGGAGTCAGTAGCAGAGATACAAAAGGCACCTGTAAAAGGCCCCGTCCAGGAAACACACAGCCAGGCAGACGAGCACCGAGCCAGCTCCCATGTCACAGGATGAAGAGAGCACATCCAGTTAGTCAGTAAGAGAAACAGGACTACACTGAAAAATAGGCCGATCTTCAACATCTATAAATAAAGGTGTTGATGGTTGCAACAGAAGATGACAAAGAGGGTTGATAATCCCCCACCTTAATTATCATTTCATATAATACTATACATTAGATCAATGTTGGTGGTGAGTTGCAGCTGCATAAAATACATTCAAGTTTGAGGTTTTAGTGATAATCATTTTAAAAGACGCAATTTTTTACTTTACGTTTTTTTTTTAAGTAGAAAAGGACTTTTCTAGGTCTATGAACTGTGTTATTTGTATGTCAGGCATCTCTCTTTGGTAATTTTACTAATTTAGGAGGAATTAGGATTTTACCAAACATGTTTTTATTCACTGTGTGGTTTAGAGGATGTAAGACTCCTAATCCACATTAATCAAAGCTGAGCTGTTCTCTCCTGCACGCACACAGAGCTTGCCAAAGGTCACCCACAACAACCTCCTGTGGTAAACATTTTAATCCCAAATAATGGCTAATTCACCCCATCACTCTGTCCTCTCCTTTTTGAGAAAACAACCAATCCAGATTTGGGCTGCTGATGGAAGGTTCATCTGCTCTGTGAGCCTGAAACATGATGAAAAGAGACCAAGCGACACTGTTCTGCAGATCAGGCGTGCGCTTTCAAAAGGGGGTGCTAGTTAGCTTTGTTTGGCTCTGGTGCCTGTGGTACACTGAAAGGAATGGGATGCAAAGAAGAGAAAAGTTAGAGAACACATTTCATCATCAGCTGAAATGTTTTTATTGTTTTATTATAATGATTCTGTTGTTTACGGCTAGATTATATCTTTAAAGCCTTGTTATAAATTTTGTTTCCTCTTGCTTGAAAAAGTCAATTGTCTTCACCTGGTGTATGTTCAGGTTTGGTTTAGTTCTGATTGATCCAAAGGAAGACTAAAGCTGCGTTAGTGCTTTGAAACAGAGGCAGAAAGAGCCAAAGAGCTTCATGCCAGAGATAGCATCTGTGTGTGAGGGAGGAAACATAGTGAGAGCTGGGAAGTGCAAAAAAAAAAAAAAAAAAGAGGGGGGGGGGATCGTGCTGGTGAGTGTGTTTGGAGATCGGCGCGGGCCAAGAATGTGTCCGTGACTGCTGCTCTGTGTATCTTCCTTGCTCGGGTGACACCGGTGACACAGACATTTTCCAGCAGAGCTGAGCCACCGCTGATCTTCCGGGAACCAATCAGTGTTCACTCACACGCCACCGAAACACTGCCGCCCTTCTTTTTCCCATCTCCAGCCCAGGCAACGGTCCCTGTGTTATCCCAACCAGACCGAGCCTGTCAGAACCATATGACCCCAATACTACACTGCTGTGTTGTAGTCATGCTTCGGCAGCCAGGACTGCTCATGTTCACAACACAGAAGCTCAACAAGAAACTTCTGTGCTAAAGAGGAGGATCAACAGATTGTTTAGAGGCATTATGGCTACTAGAACATTAAAGGAGAAGTTCGGTTTTTTACACTTTAAGCCCATTTTCTGTAGTGTCCAGGATGAAATCGAATGATCGACACCAAAAGTTTT
>NW_015150560.1:515962-524734 GCF_000732505.1 Cyprinodon variegatus
GTAACAGATTATAATTAAAAATCTGTCCGGAACTTTACAGGTTGATGATTTTTTTTATTTGGACCCCACTGATTTTTAATTGGTTACGCCTGTACTAGACGTTGGTTTTACGGCTAAATCTGGTCAGTTTGTCATCATCTTGATTTAGTCCAGAAATTGTTGTTGAAATTTGGGCTGTGTTTCGTCGGTCTGATTTTGACCCACTTTAGTCCAATAATAGGCATTGAAAACTGGATTTTCTAGTATTTTCACCCTTTTACCCAAATACAGACATCGTTAGAATGTAAATGTTGTCGTTATTTCAATGTCTTTTTGACTAATTTTGCTCGGTGGCTTACAGTAATGACATGTTAACCTTTACTAATCTCAAACTAGATGTGTCATTCACCTAAACATGACACACAAACTGAAAACAAAACTAGCAGCACATCTAAGTGCAGGCAAATGCTGATTGTTTTGCCGTTTTTGGGCGACTTTTTCAGTCGTAGGAGAATTTTTTTAGATCGATCATCATACGTCCGGCGGTGTGTCATGACCAGGGGGTAAAAGGGGCGACTGGCCTCTCAGGAACTCATCCTGTTCAGGAATCTTATGGTTAGAAGAAAATCTAACTGCCTTCATTAAGTTATCATATCCTGCTGTTAAAGGAAAAGTCCCGTCACAATCAGAACTCAAACTTCTAAAATTAAACATAAAATTATTACATACTGTTCAATGAATGATAAGTGTTTTAAATTAAGAGTAATTTCATTTGAATGTGCTTTACTGGAGGCATCCATGTTTGTCAAAGAACACTACTGCCACCTACTGGTTTGTGACGTCACGGTGCGGTATCGGCTGTTGATCAAGTCCCAGTGCTGTATCTGGTGTTTGTCACAACGCGCTATTATCCATGATGGGGATGACCAATGCACTATGCGAAGCAGAAAGTAACGGATTAATGGCGTGTTTTTTCTCTGGCCAGAAGTTCGATGGCAAATCCTCCCTCTTAAAGTTGGCGATCCAACGACCAACCCGTCCGTGGAGGATCAGGAATCAGAAAGGTGAAATAACTAATTTCTTTTTCACTTTTACCCGATGGAATCCAACTTCCAGCTGCCATGAACATGGTCATCATCAGTTTCACTTTAGCGCTGGTGAATTTCAATGGAGAAGTCCTCTGGAAATCTTCAATAATTGTTGTTGATTGCAGATGTGTCTTAGCCTCGTGAGACCATCCTGATCTCGCGAGCTTTCAAGGTTTGACTTGCAGATCAGTCTGAGACTCTCTGTTAAAGAAAATTTGGAGCCGTTCACCAAACGAACGTCCAATCAGCGTTGGCTTTGAGGCGGGTTGAGGTGTGACGCAACGAGAAGCGCGACAGTTCTGTCTAAAGAACATGGCGGCTTCAGCCGATGAAACTAGCGTTAGCGTGGCTATCGAGCAAGTTTTATCGGAATTACAGAGTATTTCTTCACTGAAAGAAGAGCAAAACACTGCTCTGGAGGCTTTTCTCAGAGGAAAAGATGTTTTTGCTCTTCTCCCGACTGGTTTCGGCAAGAGTTTGATCTATCAATTGGCTCCTCTTCGTCGTCGCTCTGTTAGTACGTCATATGCTTCATTGATCTGATTGGATTGGTTTTCTGTATTTGGCCCGTCTATCACCAACATAGGCCAATCAGCTAACCAGTATTTTCGCCCCTTCCCAAAATTACTTCAACGGAAGGTTTCCAGATGGATATGCGGAGCAAATCCATCTGGCGGAGTCAGGTTAGATGTGTCTAGTAGTTCCCATTGATTTTGCTTGTAAAGCAGAGAGAATGGCTCTAGGCTTACCGCACCGTGACGTTGCTGCCAAAAGATGGCAGAAGGGAGGTGTTACTATATTTGGCCAAAAATGGCCGCTCCCAGACTTTTTGATCACCTCGAAAAATAGCTTTTATTTTTTTTACTGATTAATGCTAAATTCATTAAATGGTTTTAGGCATAAATAATGATCCAGGGGTCATTCCTTGCTGACTGGACTTTTCCTTTAAGGCGGAGCTATGACCTTACTTACCTCGACGATTTGGTACTGTGCATGAGCGAACAAGGGAATTTATCTTCTTCTCTTCCTTTACTTCTGAAAAGACGAATTCAACCAGCACCATCTCTGTGCGGCACTCATTCCGATGTTCATTCTAGTGTAAGAACAAAATGTTGTGAGCTGTACATTTTTTACCTGAGGTGTCATCACACAGTTTGAGATGTAGCTGAGTATGATTTAAAATGTCATACAGTGTATCCCGCCTTAAAGGTTAACTAACAGAATTCTCTAAAGGGTTAAAACATAAGTTTGCTTCTTCTAAAACAAAATGTTGGAAAATATCCCGTTTAAAAAATTGCTTAAACCCCAAAATCTTGTAAAGAAAAGATGAGATTGAAGAATTTTACACAATTTCTCGTTGAATAAAACTGATTTAGAAGAAATAAGAAACTTAACAATCCCCAACAAGGAAGCTGCAAGTCATACAAAATATCTGTTTTAAGTCTAAATGCAGTGCAAAAATTTTAACATAAGTATTAAACTTTTCTTAAAAGCAGCATATTTTTAATGGTTTGCTTTGAGCAAGTTAGAAACTTTTTAACGGAATGAGATGATTAAGGATTAAACTAAAAATCACAATTTTTCCGTTGCGCAACATCTAATCCTCCCATTTAGGCAAAAACATAATTCCTTTTGCAGATCATCTTATGGGCCCAGTTAAATTAAGGGCAAATGCACACATTTTTAGATTTTTGCGTTTTTTTACGACAGACTGCTGCACCTTAAATGCACCATGGAGCGTTATCGCAGATCCTTCCTCCCAGCAGCTGGAAGACTCTAGAACCACCACTGTTCCCAACAACCTCAATAAGTTGTTCCATTCATGCTGATTTTGCACAGTTTCTTAGTTAAATAACATGCTGCTGTCATTTTCAAATATCCATTACTGTATATTGGTTATTTATTCTCCAGGTGCACAGATTTAGATTTTTAAAACACTTTACACTGCAGTATTTTATTGTTTATCTTTTAACTCTTCACTAGTCCATATTTGTGTGATCATTTTTCTAGATCAGTTTTTGCAGAGTTGGAATAACATCTTGAAGAAGATTTAAATTCTGAAACCTAGATAACAAATGTATTAAAATAGAACGTAAATCTTCTAGCAGTTAAAAGTTGGGACGCACCTTCATATTCAGTGGTTTGACTTAATTTTTATTATTACTTCTTGGAAATCCTTGAAAGCCATTTGAACACTATAGCAGGTGAGCGTTTAATGAGCACCAACTGTATCTAATGTAGAAAGTGTTAAAAATAACGAAAGGCCACTAAAGGACAAAGGTCTGGTAGTATTTATGTGAGGTTTGTGTCGATTAATTTAATTAAATCTCTTGCCTCAGTGCAGCATTGTCTTGTGCAACACCCCCGATCTGGAGGGTTCACATCCTCCTCCTGCTATTTTCTTTATCAGCCTCTCGTCATCCGGCAGCACAGCACATGACCGAATTAGTCCCAGTATCAGTCGTTATCTGGCCGCGGACGGCCTGCCTGCCTGCCTGACCAGAGCCACCCTCTTTCCAGTCCTCAGTTTCTCTGGATGCAACCAGTTGAGAGAACCCAGAGCACAAAATCTAGGTATGAGTCTGAACAGAGGTTTGACACACAGGAAGAATCCTTTGCTTCCTTCTTAGACGACTCGTCCTGCTTCTTCTAACTCTTTATGAGAAACAGAAGTCATTTATTTTTTTTACAGATGGGGAGATATTCAAGGTAAAAGGGAGAGTAGTGTTAAAGGAAACCTTGAAGCTGCGAGAAAAGAAATGAGATTGTTGGGTAATATAGGGGCTCCTGAAAGTAACTACGACGGATGGATGGTTCTAAAGCTTTTTCTATGTATAAAATGGTATTCCAAACAATTATTAATGGGAACATTTCTCCACATCAAACATATTTATAAAGTGAAGTGGGAGGAAAAACATAGTGATTGAGGGGTGCGAATGACGTGTAAATGCATGACTTTACAGCAAATTCAAAAGGTTTTACAAACTCAAAAGTGAGCTAACATAAAAATTGGAATAGCAACCTCAAAAATCACACTAGCAAATATAAAACTAAGAATTACACACAAAACACATAAAAGGAAAATTCTGCACGAAGTAAAAACAACAGCAAGTTAGGAAAATGTATAAACTAGTACCGCATAACAGAAGAGTTCCAGCTAAAAAGGGGAGACAATCATCAACACATTTTCGATCAGAAAACAGGCATTAATATGAGTTAGTGTCTACAGACCTGATCCTTATGGGACATCCTGAGGAAAGAAAGCAGTTTGCTTTCTAATTGTTTGAAGAGCTCAATTTTTTTTAGCGTTAATTTATGCCTTTACCAAGGGTCTAGTGCAGAGGTCACGGATTAATGGACCAGGAACACGGATCTGGACCCACCTGCTGGCTAATCCAGACCTAAACTGATTTAAAACATTTATAAATTACTGCATGTTTTCTGAAAAAAAGTGTCTAATTTCACTTGCGCCGCTTCTCCTGTTAATACGGTAAAGCCCTCCGGAGTGCCCGGCTCCAGGCTGCACGTGATCCAAATGAGCCAATGAGCTGTCAGTCTGGGTTGCTGCTGCTGCTACTTTTAGACACAGCAGGCAAACCTGTGGCAAGCCGGGCGATGGGAAAGAAGGAGAAGACCATGAGAAAAAGAGAGCAGAGAAAGTGTGGACTGCTGGAAGAACTGCAGTGAACTGGTGAAAGAAAAGTGAAATGGCGTGCTCAAAGATGACCCTGCACATTTAGAGGATGTTTGGCTCAACCTGCTGCTGTGAAGCAGGATTCTCCACCATGAACAGAATCAACAATAAATCTGGATCCAGGCTCAAAATGAGCACCTTGATATGTGCTTGAGAATGGCTTAGTCTCCGGTTAAACCCAGGTTTAAAGCCTTGCAGGGCAGCCTAAAGCCCACTGCCAACATTAAGACAAAAAAAAGAAATAAATAGATAACACAACTGTCAGTTCAGCATTTTATAAAATATGTAAATTAGGAAATTGTCTATATACCAAACTGAACGATCTCTAAAAAGGGAAAGTATAACATGGTTGGATAAACACCTCATTTTTTTCAGTGTTAAATTCTGTTTAAAAGTAACGGATTATTATTAAAAATTTCTCAGGACCTTTACTGGTTGATGATTTTCTTCATCCAGACCCACTGATTTTTAATCGGTTACCTCTGGTCTAGTGACTCCACTCTGGTCCCTTATGGGATGATGGTTGCCTGCCTCTAGTCTTCTGGAGCTCTTCCATTATGCAGAGCTAGTTTGTACCTTTTCTTCACCTTTTTTTTTCTACCGGCAAAATACAGTTTTGCTTTGCATGTGTTTTATGTGATTGCATCAATTTTATTTGATAGTCATATCTTTGCTTTGCTGCTCTAATTTTAGTTTGATTGTTGTGTTTGCAATTCTATTTTTTTTAATTATTTGCTAGTCTAATGTTTGTTAGTCCCGTTTTTGGATAACATGTGTTTTCTAGTCCAACTTTTGAGTTAGGGAGAACATTTTTTCTAAAATCCTGTGTTTTCATGGCGTTTGCCCCCCAAGGCATCTGTGAAAACCATGAAGCAAAAAGTTGCATATGCCAAAAGATTTAGTAGGGTTTGTAAAGAGTGTTTTAAACTGAGATATAATAACATATTGCTGCAGAAAGTCATGCAAGATAAGCCTAAACAAGTGCAGTATGCAAACACTGTAACTTTACAGTGTTTGCATATATCTACGCTATACTGCAACAATGATTTTCATCTTTTTCCAAATAATCAAAGTTAATAGAATTTTCAGATAAACTGTATTTGCGCTTTTTATTTACTGCAAGCCTAAGTAAAGAAATGAAAATAAATGCTTAAAGTCGTAGGGAAGCGGCTGTTCCAACCCTTGCATTTCCGAATTCTCCTGAGTGGCGCACGACTTTACACGAGTGAATAAAGTGAATGTGATTGGTCGATTATCAAGGGGGCGGGATTGTTGTGGCTTAAGGTTCACAAGCAAGTTTAGTTACATGTTTAAGCCAGAAGGATTTGACATTTTAATATGATTTCCATACGACTTTCAGATTCATCCCACTTTTTTAATAAATCATTATTAACTTCTTTTATTAGCTTACAAATTTTTTCCTGTTTATTTTAACCTCCATTTAACACAATTTAAAATGTATACTTCTTGTAGGGTGTAGATCTGCATCTACACAAGTTTTCAAGAACATCAAAATAAAGTGTGAGCTTCTAAAGACAGACTAGATGCTACGGAGGCCCAGTTGAGATGGGGAGAAGTGTATGTCAGGGGGACAGGATGGAGACGAAGCGGTGCCAAAGACCACAGCTCACTGTCTGTGCCAAGCAGAACTGAGCACCCACTACCATCCAAACATAAATAAAGTGCTTTTGGCTCCCTGCAGCCACCAGTGTGTACCGTTCATCCGCCAAGCATGCTTTTTTTTTTCTTCTAACAAAGTTAAAAACAGGACAAATTTGATGCAATCGCTTGCTGGAAATAAATATGTGCCACGTCTTGGACAGAAAGGGTGTGAATCAGATGGTCGGTCAGTTATTAAGTTTCATAACACAACTTCAGGATAGATTTCCTCTGCAGACTTTCAGAGCCTTGGAGGGAGAAGACACAAACTGGGCAGACTGACACAAGTTTCTTTCTTAACTACTTTTTTGTCACCATGAAGGGTGCCAACAGGAGTAGCACGCACTGAAGCATATGTGCAACTAAGTGATGATTTTTTTTATTTATTTTTTTTACTGAGAATATTCTCTGATTCATGCAAAGAGCTTTTAGGAGTGGGATTTAATTCTAACATTAATGAAGAATAAAGGCAAAAATCACCTAATCTGCTTGATTATGCAGTTTGTGTGTGGATCCAACTGTGGGTGAGTGCGTGGGTTTGGGTTAAGGCTCTTTTTCCAAACAATCCCCCCCGCTCTGTCCCCACCTCATCACCCCCGTATCAGCATTTACTGATTAAGGCCCTGATTTCTGTTGCTTCTTGAACTGCGTTCACACAAACGATGCTGCCCCGGCCCGTGGCTCTTGGGTGCTTAAAAAGGCATATTGCCATAGCAACATCCCACTTCCTCTGCCAAGGAACTGACCTGCTCCTGACACGATCGGCCAGATTGTCTCTGTTTCTCTTCAGCCTCACAGTCGCTCTGCTGAAACGGAGCGACTCTGCCTGGTCACAGCTATCTCCACGCATACAGAGCGAGCGGGGAGGAAGCTCCGCCGCTGTTCCGCTCCATGCTTGGAAAGTGTTGACTGTAATACCTTTCGGATCAAGGTTTTAAATCCAGGAGTCTGCTAATATTGAAATATAAATGTTAAAGTATTTTGATGCCTAGAAAGTGCATCATAAATGTGTATGTGCTGTGGTATTAGTGTCAGATCAGTTTTTTTTTATTTGCACAAGGTCTCAGGTCACAGTCCGCTTTAGTGAAATCCATCTCTTACATCGCCTGCAGCACTGGCAGGCTGGCTGGCTCACTGGTTAACTGGATGACTGGCTTACTGGCTAAGTGAAACCTTGGCAACCCTGTGGTCGCTCTGATGTGGGGATTTCTTTTTGCATGGGTCTCTCAGCTCCAGTCCCAAGAAGTGTCACCAACAGGAAGTAACACATTAACAGAACAATCAGGTTCCTTGTTAGGGAGCTTTACGCCGCCACATTCCACCATTAACACTGCTGGGAGATCTGGTCAGCTGATAGTGGAAAAGCTTTGCAGGTGAGGAAGGTTTATACTGACACTTGGAACTGGTGAGATTTATTAATGATCTTTATAGTGAATGAAAAAAAATATCTGTTATTGATATTATTGGCTAACAAATCAGCTTCTTTCTTTTATTACCAATAAATACCAATATATATATATATTTTTTAAATAAGAAGGCCATTATGATGCAGGATAACGGCCATATTAAAACCTTTTTTTTTCTTTTTTAAATCATGAAAATAAAGCCATGATCCTAGAACAATAAAGTTATAATGTTATGAGCATAAAGATGTAATAATATTAGGGTAAAGTGTTAATATTATGCAAAAAACTAGGTTGTTTTAATAGGAGGATTTTATTATTAACCAAGGTAACCTAAACAGCAGCCTTTAAAGAGAATTATTTTAAAGCAACTAGAGGCAGGAGGAGAAAATCAGAGTCAAGGGTAACTGCAGCACCAAACGCATCAACACCAAACGCTTCACTGACAGGCCATATTCAAATCCCTGCATTGCTGTTGCTGTTTATTACCTGACAGCGACAAGCACCATGTCAGGCGATGAAGTAACTAAGGTTTATTTTACTCTAACTTGTTGGCTTTCTTCTATTTTTATAGAAATCAACCGTAGTAAAATAATACAGCTGATATTTCATAAACAAAACCTTTAGCATGTGGCTACAGCAAGCTGCTGACCTAAAATCCCTGCTAACAGACGCTGGTGTCAAAAGTTCACACATTTGTTACTAAAGTAGAAGTATAGATTCTGCAGTTTAAAAACACTCTGGTAAAAGTTGAAGTATGAACTTGACCTCTTTACTCAAGTAAAAGTGAAAAAGTATGTGCTCCAGAAACTACTTTAAGTATAAAGTAACCTTTAAAAAAATCAGCCAGATGCCGCTATATGAACCTAAAACTCAATTTTACGACTATTTCTAAATACTCTTTGAGATAGGGCCAAGGATGAGGGAGGTCTTGTTGGTCTCCATCTCC
>NW_015150560.1:524744-528846 GCF_000732505.1 Cyprinodon variegatus
TAAATAATATTTTTTTATTTTGTTTGTTATTGTCAAGTATTATCCATCCATCCATCCATCCATCCATCCATCCATCCATCCATCCATCCATCCATCCATCCATCCATCCTCTCTTAGTCAGGGTGGTGGAGGGGGCCGGTGCCTATTTCCAGCAATTTAGAGAAGCCAATTAATTTAACAGTCGTGTTTCCGGACTGTGGGAGGAAGTCTGAGTACCCAGAGAGAACCCACGCATGCTCAGGGAGAACATGCAAACCATGCAGAAAGAGTCTGGATCACGAATCAAACCCAAAACCTTCTTGTTGCAAGGAAGCAGTGCTACACACTAAGCATCCCTTTTTCACCGTCCAAATTCTTTCAATCAGGATGATTAAATCAAATGCAGACTTATAAGACGATGCTAGTTTAGCACCAGCAGCGAGCCACGAAGCAGAAGCTAACTTTAGTGTTGTCATGGCATGATGTTACGGAGTCGAAGTGTTCTCACACTTCTTACGTATCATTTATAACTTCTTCACTGCTTCAGTACCTAAAATGTCAATACAGATTTGAATCAGTAAGAGTTTCCTTATTTTACTTAAAAATAAAAGCCTGAGATGAATAGTCCAATTTGCATGTTTTCAAAACAAAAACAAGGCTTTGTTGGGCTACTGTATAACTCAACGCTATTCCTGACATTTAAATCGAAAAAGCTTCCTGGATGGGAAGCGAAACGTCTTCAGTCTTGGAAACCCAGTCCAGTGGATTGTTTCTAATTTTTTTTTAATGGTCCAATTTAACACACAACAGGAAAACATTAGGAGAGCTGTAACAAGCAGTGTGTCAAACTGCAGTTTGGTTGTTTTACTTCAGCTTTTATGGTATGAGTCTATTCTCGGTTTTATTTTTAAAACATCCTGCGATCACAAAAAAATAAACACTTTTTATTCACATTGTTTGTGCTGAGAAATGCTTTAATGGCTAACCTCTCACAGTGATAACATGAAGCACAATCACTTTGCAGATCTAAAACACATCAAGAAGTCAGTGTTTGCCAGATCTGTAATCTACTTTGAGATTAAACTGTCTCAGTCTGCACTGAGTCAATCATCAAATCATCTATTTCTGTAGACAGAGGAAACATTTCTTATGTGGGAAACTTTCTCTTCCACATTGAAGGACGGAATAAAGTAAACATAGAAATATACAAAGAGTCGCTTTCTTTTGTTTAACCCTCCCCCTCTCTCCAGGCTTTCTCTAACCCTCGGAGGGGAGGAGAACGCAGCCGTATGTGTGGCAGGTGGACTTCCTGTCTTTGTAATTAGAACCAAATTAGGTTAAACTGCATTTCTTCCCTCAGCCCACAGTCCATGGAGAGCCTCAGCCACTGCACCTCCAGGCACTCAGAATTAGCCAGGCCACACACTGGGAGCCTAATGGACAAGCGTGCACACCGCGGCTGCTGCTCGATAACACCTCGCACCTGCACAGATCACACATCCCATACTCTCTCTCATCATTAAACATTGCATTATATAGCTCTGGAGTGTTCCTGACTGCGGCTGCTGTTTTTTTGTGCCGGTGCAGGTGGAGTTGAGATGGGAATGATGCCGGGGATCCTATTGGTGCAAGATGGAGTCCTTTATTTTGGGTGTGAGCTGAGCTCTAATTGAAGACTGATGGATTTACATTAATTTCCTCCACACACCTGCCTCCTTTATCTGCTCCCTCTGATAGCAGAGGAGCCGCGGCTCCGCTAGCCAGCCTCTTCTATTATGAAAAATGGGCTGAGCTCACCAGCGCAGAGCTCTCTTCAACATACACAACCAACAGAAAAACGCTGTTACGTTGCAGTTTGGTGGCGCTGGAGAAAATGTACCTGAGAAGCTGTGAAATTCAGCCTGTTTGGGCTGCCAATAAAAAAAAAAAGCAGAACAAAACAGTGAAGGGAACAGGTGCAGCTCCTGTGTTTCTGTTGTCTGTGTGCAATCTGCACAGCTCTGGCTGATAGATGAAATGAGCAGCTCTCTGCAGAAAAAAACGGAGTGTATTATATAAGTTTGTCCACATTTGGCTCCAATCCAACATAAATAATCGCAGTAATTAACCAGCAGCACCCTTTTGAACCTGGAGGTTGAAAGTTTTGATGTTCGACTAAAAGCAAGCATTAAACCCGTCCCTCATCCGTCACTTTGGAGTCAGAGCAGAAAACTGACCTAACATGAAATTTAAAGGCTAGGTGGCAAGGGGCTAATGGTGCTGTCAGATGTGACTGACTGGGCTAACTGCTCCGCGGAGATGACAAAGAGGAGGAAGGAGGAGGAGCTGGGAGGACAGGGAAGTAAAAACAGGAGGGGAGTAAAGGGTGGAGCAGGAGAATAAGAGGTGGAGAAAAAAAAGAGTGAGCGGAGCGTAATGTATCCTCGACGGTTCAGGGCCGACCCCGCCAGCTGGAGAGTAATTGCTGAGTTGGAGAAGGGAGAGGAGAACAGGCTCACATGATTGACTTGTCATTGATCATAATCCTAATTGCATCCATCCAAATCCCCGGGGTGTGATTTGTCTACTTGGCGCACATGTGTGAGTGTGTCCGCCTGTGCTTGTGTGTTTATAAGTATATGCATATAAAAAATGTGTAATTTACCTTTAAATTTGATATCAACTTACATAAAAAGGATCGGAGGTCATTGAAACATGTTGCTCCTGTAAAGACTGCTAATAGAATTTACTGTCATAGTTAATTAATTTATTAAAAGAAAACGATAAATTGATATTATTATTGTGAATAAGAAGAATAGCTGTAATTTTGATAGATAGATTAACTCAGTTAATTATTAAATCATTTATTTTTTATAAAATTGACTACTTTGAACATTTGCACAGCCTTAATGTAAGAAATATTTTTTCTGCTCTTTTGTATTTGGGGAAACTTTTCCATTCAGGATCCTTTAACTATATTTGAAAGATGTAGTTATTTTAACTGATAAAAATGCTTAGTATTGCAATTAGACTTATAGTAGTAGTTTAATAACACTTATGAAGGTTATAAGTTTAAACTTAAAAAGCTGTTAGCATAATCCAGTTAGTTCATTCATTTCAATAACCAAAGCCTGCCCAGTGCTGCATGGAAACAAACCCAAACCAAACAATTACCTTTCATACCTATTGTAGTACAACTATAGGAACCAAGCACTTAAAGCACATTAAACTGAACCCTTTATTTATTTATGTTACACATTTAATGTTTCAGGAATGAAACATTAAGTTTAAATTAAGTAATTCCCTTTTCGTTTTACTTAGATATAAATATGTTGTCACAGAAAGGCTAATTTCTTTTAGGTACTATCCTCTGACACAGACATGCATCACATCCAAACTTCATGGTTAGATGACTCAAAAAAAGACGTTCTTTTAGATCATTAGATTTATGGACAAATTGCGCCATATTGGGATTAAATATTAATTATTACAATTATAGTATAATACAGTAACGTTTAGTATAGTATTGCATAGTATAGTGTAGTATTGTATAGTATCAGATAGTATAGTATAGTATCGCAGAGTGTATTGTAGTATAGTAATGTATCGGATAATATAGTATAGAATAGTACATCGTAGTATAGTATAGTACAGTATCGGATAGAATAGTATCGGTACGTATAATGTAGTATAGTATAGTTTATTATAGTATAGTATAGTATAGTATAATGCAGTTTAGTATTGTATTCTATAGAATAGTATAGTATAGTACAGTATCGCATAGTATATTGTAGTATAGTATAGTATAAAACAGTTTAGTATTGTATACTATAGAATAGTATAGCATTGTATAGTATAGTATAGTACAGTATCAGATAGTATAGTAGAGTTTAGTATTGTATACTATAGTATACTATAATATAGTATAGTAAAGCATAGTATAGTATAATTGTTGGGATCCAGAGGTTTGCCCTCCAGAGGGCGATGTGGATCCCTTGTTGTGGGCTTCTGTTTATCTGTTGGGATCCAGAGGCTTGCCCACCAGAGGGCGCCGTGGATCCTTTTCCTGGGAGCTGGTGCTCAGCGCTCACAGCTGATCCCCATCAGCTCATTATTAAGCTCTCCCTACAGTATATAAGCTGGT
>NW_015150560.1:531065-545305 GCF_000732505.1 Cyprinodon variegatus
TCATTCGATTTCATCCTGGACACTACAGAAAATGGGCTTAAAGTGTAAAAAACCGAACTTCTCCTTTAAGCAAGCCTGAGCCACCCTGCCTGTCTGAACATGTAAACCTGTATCTGTACCTGAACCTGAACCTGTAAACCTGAACCTAACCTGCTCTGTCCTCTCTGCCTCCCAGGTAGAACCCTGTCTTATCCAATAAATTATTTGACTTTTATCCTGTCTGTGTGTCTGTGAGTTCTGCATCTGGGCTAGTAAAACCTACCTGATCATGACAATAATATAGTACAGTGTCAGATAGTATAGTATAGTATCATATAGTATAGTAGAGTTTAGTTTTGTGTACTATAGAATAGTATAGTACAATATCTGATAGTATAGTATAGTATAGTTTAGTGTGTTATAGTAGAGTTTAGTATTGTGTACTATAATATAGTATAATATAGTATAGCATAGTACAGTATAGCATAGTACAGTATAGTATAGTACAGTATCGGATCGTATAGTATAGTTTGGAATAGTATAGTATTGCATAGTAGAGTTTAGTATTGTGTACTATAATATAGTACAATATAGTATAGCATAGTACAGTATAGTATAGTACAGTATCGGATAGTATAGTATGGTATAGTATAGCATAGTAGAGTTTAGTATTGTATACTATAGAATAGTATAGTATAGCATTGTATAGTATAGTATAGTACAGTATCGGATCATATAGTATAGTTTGGAATAGTATAGTATAGTAGAGTTTAGTATTGTATACTATAGTATATTATAATATAGTATAGTAAAGCATAGTATAGTATAATATAGTACAGTGTCAGATAGTTTAATATGATATAGTAGAGTTTAGTATAGTATAATATAGTATAGCATAGTATAGTATAGTATGGTATAGCATAGTAGAATTTAGTATTGTATACTATAGAATAGTATAGTATAGTTCAGTATTGGATAGTATAGTATAGTATAGTAATTGTATATATGTATATGATAAATTGTCCATAATTGTTGATAGTTGTTTTAATATTTTTAATTCATTAACTTAATTTTCTTTATAGTTGAAGAAAACTAAATATATCACTATAGCAACTGAGCATGGAAGCTGCCAGCTGATGTATTCTTTCAATGCGTTAAACTGAAGCCATTTTCAGTGACATTGTGATTTGTTTTGCTTTAAATGTGTGCAGCTTCCCTCCTAACGACGGTAGAGAAGCTGATTAGAAACAGGATCTCAGTCCCTTGGTCATAAACTCCTCAGCCGTGTGTTTTCCTGTATCATGGAGGGATTGATGTGCTGTTGAATAGCAACATCACACTGAGACGCTGACCTTTCTTTAATGCTTTCCTTTAACATTTGCCCAAATGAGATTGCATGTAGTCTGGTGGGAATGAACACAAAGGCCAACAACTGGAGCGGTGTTATCACTGCCAAGGGTTCCACTCTGCGGAAAGCAAAGATATCCGCTGTCACCCCACCCCTCCCTCCCTCGCTCTCTGATGCTCGCTGCTGAATTAAATGGTGTTAAAGATGTTTTTTACATATGTTCTTAATGAAAGGATGTTAAATATCTTGCATATATCTTCCACATCTGGATGTGCAGCCATGTGTGGTATTTGTCAAAGTAGGGGATGTTTCGGGGTAGAAAGAACCTCAGGGAGCTCAGCTGCGGGGCAGCAGGAGGGTCTGCAAAATACTGGTTGGTGCTCTGACCTTTGACACCAAGAAAAACAGGAAACACCAACTATTTAAAAGTCAAAACAGTTTTTTTCTCAATGATAATTTCTAAAATCTGGTGACACGCTCGTCCTTCCTGCGTGCCGCCGAAGAAGAAAGTGAAAGAGGCGAAGTTTGAGGGAGAGTGGATGTGTTAACCGCCTGAGAGAAGCAGGAAACAAGACGAGCTTAATGTTGTGTGACAGACAGAAGCTAGCGACTCTCTTTAATGTGGCTCCCATTAGGGCGCTCCTGGTGTTTGCATCCCTCTACTAGCATCCTTTAGAAGACGCCCCTGCCAACAACTGGTGGGAGAGCAGCAGCGTGCCAGCTGCCAAACATGACATTTGCTGGCTGGGCCACTGAACCCCAGCGGGTGACATCTGCAGAGCAGCCTTTCATCCCCTTGCCGGGTACCTGTGTGGCCCTCGGCCCCTGAGAGCCAGGATGAATACACTCACTCTTCATCCCAGCTGGGTTCCTCATAGCCACAGGACACACGTGCGTGAGACACACACTCACACACACATTAATAAGTAAATATATGTGTGCAAACAGCCACACACAATGCTAATTCACACATAGACACAAACACACCTCCTCCACACAACAAACAGCTCCCAGCATCAACATCTGCAGCTCTGGGGGCTGCTTTTGTTTCCCCCTGTTGTTTTATCATCAGGGGCTGGCAGTCAGGTCGTGCTGCTATTGTTATACTTTCAACCACAGACCCTGTCTGCAACTGGCAACAAGGGACGCGGTTTAATCCTCAGCAGAGGTTGATCAAATATGGAAATGCCAGCTGGGGGCCCGAAGTGAGAGGATGTGGAAAGATCATAAATGCTGAGGAATAGAAACAGACCTGGAGACAGATGTGCTCTGTGGGACAAATGCTGATGGAGACGCCAGAAAATAATACATGTTTTTTATTTCTTTTTTAAGAAGATTTGACTTTAAAAAGAATAAAAAAACTCATAACAGGTAGTTCATCCTCTAAAAATATAATCATATCCTGTCATTTAACTGGATAAAATCCCTAATTAAAACAAACCACACAATGTCTGCTTCCCTTAAAGGGGTCATAGAATGCAAAACCGAGTTTCAATTGTCATAGATGGTAACAATGAGCCATTGTTACCTGTATATTGGCCAAAGTAGCAGCTAAACACAGCATCTGGTTTTCTACATTGGTTTATTTTTGTTGTTTTGGGTGAAGTGGATTTGTTTTCATTTTTATAAAAAGCTAAATTGATTTCACTTTACAATATTTTTGTTTTTGTTTAACTCTTCATAAAAGGGACATTCATGGGTTAAAGAGTTAAAATATTGTGAAATACTCACCTCTGCTGTTTCACCCTCCAAGCAGGTGTGTACAGGACTGCACCATTGGATAATTGAAGGGGGGGGGGTTGATCTGATATATGGTGTTTTCTATGTTGATTTTGAGTATTTGTTTGGATTGAATTAAAATATTTGTTTCTATTTATTGGTAAAATTAAAATTATTTCTTAAGTAGTTGTTTGTTTGAACCAAATTTCCCTTTCTTATTATTGTAAAGCTGAACGTCCTTTTAAAAATGGTTTCTTCCAAATTAGTTCCTCCTCTATTTAAGAAACATGTCTGCCATTGTTCTTGGTTGGTGTGGTTTGGTTGATGTCCTGCACAAGAAAAAATCAAAGTTTTGTCAGCTGAAAACTCTTCAAAGCATGTTCTTCTTTCAACCAGTTTGGGTCCCACCTCCAAGACTGCTTGGCCTCCTGACAAGCATGTGACATAGATGAATAACGATAGTTCAGCGGGTGAAATGGACGTACAGAGAAGTTCAAACCCCATCTACACCTCCTTTCTCTGCAAATCTCACAATTCTAAACTTCCACCATAAAACAGGCAAATGCAAACGAAGCCCCGAGTTGATGTAAACTCGGGAATGTTGCCTGATTTGGTTCTGGCCTGTACTTTTGTCACGACCCAAAATGGACATACAGACCTGCCCAATGGTTCACTGTCGCAAATGCAGAGTTCCAGGATGCACGGAGAAAGGGGAACATTTTCACAGTCTTCCCAAGGATCCGAAGACTCGGCATGGATTATGTTTGTGTATCAGAAGATCCCTGCAAAGTTTGATGCTCAGCTGTTCATTTGCTCGAAGCATTTTACCGAAGACAGCTTTTAAAATCTTGGACAGTTCAAAGCAGGATTTGCTAAACTTCTTTTGCTCAAATGAGAGGCTGTTCCGACCCTGAGGCCATCACAACCGCTAGCTGGAAGTATTACTTTGGACCGGACCGGGCATTCGAACCAAGCCATCAGGTCCGGGAACCCCGGCGGCCAGGGACGGAGCAACTGAACCTGCCCCGGTGACGGTATGCTTCCTCACGGTGCCGCTGGTGTCTAGGCTAATGTCACAGGGTCGGGTTCGGTCGCTCCATCCCCAGCCAAGGAGATAACGGCTCGGTTCTGCTGTGAAAATGCTAAATACTGCCAGTTGTATTTGCCCCTTTAACATCAGGGAGCCTGATTTTCACTATTAGTTGTTTTTAGCTGCAAATTTTGCATAGTTATGAGTCTTAAAAATGTATCGTTTGACCCCTGATTATTTATGTACCACAGACCATTTTAGCTCCTTATCAATCAGCTGATTTTGTAGGTTTTCATTCATGCATTTATGCAAAGAAATGATTATTAGTATTTAAATAGGTTTGTGTGTCATGTATTTATTAAAGCCAAAATAAAGCTGGAGTTTCACTTCCACAGAGCAGCACAGAACATGGAGGATTTTATTCAGTTGTGGGGTTTTAACAAAATGTTTTGTACTGTGTCATATGATGGAGATTGACAATATAACAAGCTCCTCATTTAATGATGTTTTTACATTAATAGTGATTTTTTAACTGACCCTTGTTTTGCATCAATAATTGTTTATACGTTTTAAACTGTGTAAATAAAGTGTTGTTATCAAAGCGGTAAAATCAGAGTTCTCTCCCTCCTGCTGTGGAGTATTTAAACGATCTAACTGCTCAGGATTCACGACTCTCTGATGTGTGTTTCAACAGAGCCAATAGGTTATTGTTTATCTTCACTGTCTGCAATCAGCTTGATCTCCGACCACTTGTTGTCACGAGCGGTTCTGTGTAACGGTTCTGCTCTCGGCTGACATCCCATTAGCCCTGCATTAGAAAAAAAAAATTCTAATCACTGAGCCGCCGGGACGCTGAGACTCACAGCTCCTATTTCACTTAACCTCCAGCAGGAGAGATCAGACTATGCGTCTCAATGTTTGTCCCTAATTACCTCCCTACAGTGAGCTGCCACACACAATTTAATCCAATTTTCATCCCCTCTCATCTTTAACATCTCAGTCAAACATGCATTCAGTGGTTTATATTTACAGCCGGTACAGTTCCCAGTGGAGCTGTAAATAGCACATCGGATCAGAGGAATTTGATCAGCACTTTAAGTTGACACCTGACTCCTTTTGTCTTGTGTTCAGTTTGGACGCTATACAGGTTAGAGAAGATAAAATAAAGATGGTTTGTTTATCTAAAATTGTAAAGGAACAAGAAATCTAAAGAACAATTCACCTTTTTTTTTCCTTCCACCAATTTATTAGATAATAAAAAAAAAATCCTTAAATCTTTTTTCTTGGCTAAAGAAACTGGCCACGTCCCAAAATTATTAAATATTTGGTCTATTTTTTATTTTTAAGATTCTATATAACGCTTTCTTCTAACCCTTCCAAAGTTAACTATAAGTCCATATACTAATACAGAGCAGAGGACTTACTTGTTAGGAAATATTTGTTTTTTTATTTTGACTCACAAGAAAGGCACTGAAAATAGATCAACATATCTTAAAGTGAATCTCCTGCCTTCTTTTCCTACATCCACCATCCAGTGTAGGAAAGGGGTCCTAGATTAGCCTGATAAACTAGACTAAATGTGAGATTAAATGTGTAATTTAGTCTGGTCTCGATGAATGAGACCTCAGAAGATTGTAGATGAGAACAACCCGTTGTTTTTCAAACCATGTCTGTGCCTATTGGCCAACGCTCTGACCAATGAGAGCAACAACAAGGGGAGTGTAAACAAACAGCCTGTCGGTAAAACAGCAAATTCGTCCTACTTAAAAATAATGAGCGTAGAGCCTCTTCCTGCTCACGTTTCAACAAAAACTCCAAGTCTAATCCTTCAAAAACTGATTCTAAAGCTGAGTCAAACGAGAAGGGTTCAATAGTTGTTGCCATCTTCCTTGTTGGGCTTTCTTCAGCGTCACGCAGCTTTGTCTTCACGCCCTAGAAAACCACGCCCGCTTTGCATTAAAAGATTCAAAACACATCTCTGCATTGTGATTGGCCTGCCAGTTCTAGGGCCTGTGTCATCGATTGAGGCTAGACCACTCACAGGCGTTGTCTCGCTAGTGGGTGGGGCTAGTTTAGGCTAGTCCCACATGGCAGCGCTGAATAAAGCTGAACTATTTTGCCAAAAACAAAATTGCGATTATTTTCAACCAATAATGCAATTGCGATTCTTTTCCGATAATCTTTCGCGTCCAATGTTCCTGGAATTTACTGTTAAACTTACTTCCACTACATTTGATTAAGCTACTTGCTAGCTGCTACTCTGTCTTCCTTTCTTTGCGTTGGCATACCAACTTTAATTGTATCCCTGCCACCTAAAAAGCTGGAGGGAGAAATTTAGTGTTAACACTTGTTAAAGGAATTGTGATTAAACAAGTTCCTCTGGGATTTGAAAATTGCATTTTTTCTAAATTGCGATTATATCTCAAATGCAATGAATTGCCTAGTGCTGAATCCAGACAGGCTTCACCTTACAGACGTCATTACGTGACGGAAACACACACGAATGATGCTAGTCAAATTGTTACTACAACTCTCTGGAAAAGAACAAGAAAAAACAAAAATTAGCCAACGGGGATCTCTCCATTGTGAAACCATAACAAATACATGTGATGGTTTGATTATTAGCATGTGTCTCGTGTATTTTTGCTGAAACTCCTAGAAGATAAGATAAGATGCTTTATTTGCCATTAAACATACAAGGTACATACAATGACATTTCATAGATCAGATGGAGGGTTGGCCTGAGCTTAAGCGACCTAGCTCACCTCCAACCAGAGCCCTCGGGGGAAACCTACGAAACATGCCGAACCCGGGACCTTCCTGCAGTGAGGCAAGAGTTTTAATCAGTGCGCCACCCTGTCGTCCAATCATATCAGGCTATGTGATGCATATATACCTTTTATGGTGCAAAGGATTGTGGGCCACCGTTTAGTTTAACTTAAGCCCCATTTCCACTTCCCTCTGAAAACTGATCCGTGCTGAGCTTGGGTCATTTAACCGTACCAAGCTTGGTTAATTACAACCAATTACACTACCTGCTGGCGCGGTTCCTCACCTCCTAGTGGCAATCTACGGTACTACTGCTCTCTAGAGGTAAACAAGCAAATCAACATGGAGGCACCCGTAACATTCAAGAAGTTTGAGGAAATTGAGGCTAAGATGGCAGCCTTTAGTGAATTTACCTGACAGAGATTCGGCTTTTGGAAAGTGGTTACGACAAACAGACGCCGGAAACAATGACAGAAGTTGAGGTTCATCACACAGCTAAGCAGAATCATCACTGGAAATCGTGTGGCACGGTAGGGAAGCTTATATTTCAATGAATCTCTGAAATTTCATGATTACGGGGGCTTTCTGTAGGGAGAGGACGCGGTTTGTTCATGCGCTTTTTGTTATCTGAGAACTGAGCCAGAACTGAACTGCGCCGAGTCGTACTGATGAACTAATTGTTTCTGGCACAGTCAGGTTAAGTTTTGCGTGCCATTTACACTCAACAGTTATCTCGGTTGCCGTGCTCGGCTTGATCTCTGCACGGTTTCAAAAGGGTAGTGGAAATGGGGCTTTAGATACTAACTAGAATCGAAAAGATATGCAGGTTAGCTGCAAACCAGCAGCCTTTTCTCATCTCAAATGATGCCCCTCTGCTTCCCATCAACACTCCCACTGGTCTTGGGGATCAAAGGGGCAGTGTGGTTTACTGGGCAGGCTTGGGGTGGTCAATGAAGGTGCTTCCTGTAGTAGGCAAGTTAACATTGAACTAAGTATACCTGTCTTAGTCACCATTTTTTTGAAGGACAGGGATGGGCAGCTGCTTAGAGAGCAGAATTCAGGAGGATTACTCAGAAATCCATGAATGAATGTCCTTTTGGCCTGTTTCATATAAAGAAATAGAATTATAACATAGTTAAAAGGTTAAAAATGTTGTTTTTCTTATGATATAAACCCTTGAAGGATCAGAAAGATTACCTTCTGTTTATTCAAGGCAGTGTTTTTCCAAGATATGACCCGTCAGAAGGTTGAAACATGCAGGACGTTTGACGCCCTTTAACCCAAATCCAACATAGACATTTCTTTTACACCGGCAGCCCATGAAATGCAGCATTAAGCTTTGATGCATAAGGTCGGGTATGGCCACTTACTGCTCTAACATGGATGTATTTCATTGCACAAAGCAAGGTTACAGATGAATAAGAGCCGGGAAGGCTCGGGCGCATCAGTGTCTGACCTCACAATTGCACTTTAGGAGGATGAAGGCATGATGACACAGGATGAATGTGGCATGAAGAAACCCCTCAACCTCGTGCGAATTTCCAGAAAAGTTCAAACTTCTGTAGCACCAAAGCGTGGGCTTATTTATGGAAGAGAATAGAACATCCCTCAATATCATGATACATTTGCAATTGCTTGTATGTAAGTGTTAAACTGCAAACAAATGAGAAAATGATTAGAATATTTAACTAATTCTAACAGAGTGCCAAAGTCTTCTTGTAAACAGTATAATGAGTTTTTGTGATTCCCACAATGCTGATTACAAACAGGCTCTCATCTGCACATATGTTTCTATATTTGCATGTTTACATTTTGGTGTGTATGTGGTTTCAAACCTGCGATGACATCCCTATGTGTTATCCTGCATAGCACAGTCTAGGTCCTCATTATCATTTCTCCCAGGGTCTGTTCTGGTGTTCAGAGCCCCACCAGAGGGGCCTTTGGCTCGGTGGGAGAGGTGTTGGAGGCGGCCTGGCCCCGCTGCGCTCCTTCCTTCCCCCTCCGCAGGGTGCCAGGCACAGCGTGTACCACTGGCAAGCCGAGCCTGACAATGAGACTGCTTGCACAGCCAACGCCGTGTTTGAACAGGGCAGGGGGTTGCCACGTCATGCTGAACACACACGTGCAGGAAGGCCAACAAGGGGAAAAAAAATAAAAACTAAACATACACACATGCATGTGCACACATCTCCACCAGGCGGGCTCCTGGAGGGTTTGACACATGTTCAGAAGATGCTGCAGGAGTGAGAGAAAGGAGTTTTTGCAGGTGGTAAACCCCAGATTTCATTGCGTCATTGAAATTCGGGAGAGAAAAACACTTGCATTGCTTTATCATTTCATCATTGTTCACTGACATCAAAATATAGGACAAGCAGCATGCATATTGATTTAATGTACTATTTAAAACATTCAACCTTAGAGTTAACCATAAAAACAGCATCTAAAGCCTGTCCTCCTTGACGCAGCGTTGCAGTCTCCTCCCCGTTTTGACATCAGCGTTTCAGCATGTTGCGTATCCCGCATTAAGTTTTGATTCAGTCATATGTTCAGTTCTCAGGTGTACCACCGAACAATGAAATATTAAACCCATGAATTCAAGGAGATGTCACATTCCTTGTTTCATTCATTATGCAAACCTAACCTACAGTGTTGATTCTTTGAATTCCAATGAGGAGGAAGGATCCTGCTGAGAAATCTTTACGCAAGCAATGTGTCTCATTAATGGATGTTTTGCAAGCATGAACATAAACTAGAAAAATAATGAATGTGAAAAGGGTTAAGGAGATGGGTAATGCGAGAAGTTTTTAGAAAATGAAGGAGGAGAAGAGACTTTTTGGTTGTTTATCAGCCATTGATGCTTATGTTGAATCGTTACATCAACACATTACTCTGCTTTGCCAAAGTAAACATGTCATCTCATTGAAAACCACAAAGTTTATTTCTCTAATAGAAAGAAATCTTTAGTTATACTTTTTTTTTCAAGTAGTGACCTAAATGCTATGCATTTACACCCACTTTGAATCAGTACTGCGTAGAACAATGTTTGCATCCGGCTACAGCTGCAGGTTTTTGAGGTTTTTGCACTTTCTTATTTGCAAACCAGCTCAAGCTCATTCGGCTTGGAACTAGAACAACAAAAATCTTTCTACATATTTTCTTTAACTGGAAATCTGTCTGTACTTTGACTAGGTCATTCTAACAAATGATTAAGCTTCAGTTAACATTTCTCTTGTTGCTATCTTGTATGTTTAAAGATGTTTAGCTCACTCTTGTTCGAACAAAGCATCCCCACAGGATGACCCCTCCACCATTCTGTTTAACCATGATTGTGCACTCATATCAAACAAAATATGCAGTTCTTCAATGTGTTTCAAACTTCTTTTGGGAAGAAGATACAAAAGATCCAAAACTTTGCAACTTCTCTATAAAGGCCTGATTTGCGGAGTGCAGCAATAATAGCGGGGGTTTCCTATCACCTGATTCTCTTCTTCCAAGGTTGCCATGAACCTCTTGGCTTGTTAATCGACTGTTCTTGTCCACTCTAGGCTTTCCTTGTTCTCCATGAAGCAGATCTTGGCTGATATTTTTTACAGAGCAGCTGCATTTATACAGAGGTTAAGCTATTCTCTCTGAATATTCTCTCTATTGTCTCTGATACCTTAGCGGTATCAGGGTAAAGTGGGCTAAATGTAAAATGATAGCCTCACTTTACAGAATATATATTGCTTTTTTTTTTCTCCAGTTATGTGTAAACCAAGATGAACCAAGTTTGTGCAGATCTACTTCATAAGATCACACTAAAACACAGCAAAGACTCCTTTCTGTAATAAAGTAATTAAATGAGGAAAAAGTTGAAAAGGTGTAAGGACCTTTATGTCGGCCATTAGCCGTGTTTCTATCCAGAATTAACGCAGAATACTGAGCAAACTTTTAAAATGATAAAAAAAAAAAGACAATGCAAATTATTGTTTTAATTAGTGCATTTACTGTTTTTGGAACAAATAAAAATAACTCAAAACAAAATCTATAAAAAAAAAAAGATATAAACACATCTAGTAAAGCCCTTATGTATCGGATTACAATCAACATTCATGTCTGCCTCATTCTACCTGCGTTCTGTGAGAAAATATGCAGACGTCAGAGTCTCCCTCCTGCTCAGCAGTCAGGAGAGACCAGGAGCTCCGGAGGGGAGACGATTCGGTCACTGTAACATAAATCTCTGTGTTTCCTTCTCCTCGGTGTATGAAAGTCAGGCGACGAGCCTCTTAGCACCGCTGTCTTTGGGAATGCCAGCACGTTTCCCAGAGGAGATGGAAGAGATAGGCCTGGCGCCTCCACAGACGTCTTTCAACCCTCCGCCTGATTCTCTCTCTCTCTCTTTCTCCCTCACCGTCTCTGCTTATCTCAGGGAAGACACAATAGGGTTTTGTACACTGGAGCAAAGCGGGGAGGCTTCAGACAGCAGCCGAGTATGATATGCAGGAAGGGCAAGGAGGGGCTCCTCTGTTCCACAGAGCAACACGACTTCATCATCGCTAAGCAGACGTCTCTGAAAGATGATGCATAGCCCAGGGTTTTACTGCATATATGAAATGCACCTTACCGCTCTACCTGAGTCCATGTTTAATGTTTTTGGATCTTCATCAGCCTTCATACTATTGATCTGCTACCTGTGGAGTTGAAGAGCACAACAAAAAATGTAAATCTAGATAGGACATTTTTTTTCTTAAATTGAGGAACTAAGTGAGACACTTAGCCAATGAAACAAGACAATTTACATTTAAAATAAAAAAAAAACAACTACATTATCTTATTTCAAGTGCATAATATCTAATTATCTTATTCTAAGAGTAAAAATACTCATTCCATTGGAAAACGATCTTATTTTCCTGCTCAAATTAAGAGTAAATTCACTTAATTTTGGACATTTTCACTTATTTCTTGATCGTTTTTGCTGTGAGCATGGATAAAAAAAGAGATGCAGACATATAAGGATGAAGGTCATGGTTGTGTCAGCGTCTCACATTAAGGTGATGATCATAAAGAAACAGACGATTGCCACAACATTATCCTGAGAGGAAACATCATTTTAGTATCTAGAGGCCAATAACACTTAGATATCTTGTTTGATATCAAAGATTGTTGCTGTACTCTACATGTCCTGCCAATCTCACTCAGCTCGCCGTAAATCGACTCTCTTTCACAAGCCTGGTGATTGTGGTGGCCAAAGGATGTGCCCTTCTATATGGTCTGGTCAGGGAGGGTAACCCGGACAGCTGGCAGCTTTAATGGGAAACACATCTCAAAGAAGCTGGAGTGAGTCTCCTTGACAAAGAGAATACAACAATTATTCTGGAAAATCAATCCTCCATCCAGTCCATCTCTCTTATCGAGCCAGACTGTCCAGATCAGGTGAAGAAGAAACAGAACCCACACAGTGCTCATCACAATCTATTTCTGAGGCATCATATATGCAGGGTTCTGCTGTACTCAGCTTTTTTTGTTGCCTTTTAAAATTAGGAAAACAATGTTTATCAGCTTTACTTTAAATACCTAATACCACTTGAAATATCATTTTCTTGATTCCTACAGCAGAGATCTGTTGGGACATACTACTTATGTACTATCTATCTATCTGTCTGTCTGTCCGTCCATCCATCCAGAACAGCTTTAACTCTATTCTTCCGGAAGTGCAATGTTAAGGTCAAACACTGATGTTGGACGAGAAGGCCTAGCTCTCAGTTTCTGCTCTAATTCATCCCAAAGTGGTTCTGTCAGGTTGACGTTAAGACTCTGTACAGGCCAGTCAGGCTAAGTCACACCAGACTCTGCCATCCATGTCTTTTTATGGACCCTGCTTTGTGCTCTGGTCTACGGTCCTGTTGGATGAGGAAGCGGTCATCAAACGGTTCCCACAAATTTGGGAGTGTGTAATCGTCCAAAATGTCTTAGTATGCTGCAGCATTCAGAGTTCCTTTCACTGGAACTAAAGGGCCAGCTCCCAAAAAAACAACCCCACACCAAAACCCACCCTCCATCAAAGTGGCGCAATGGAGTCGGACAAGAAAAGTTTACCTGGCAACTGCCAAACCCAGACACATGCATGAAATTTCCAGATGGAGACGGACAATTCCTCACCCCATAGAACAGGTGTCCACTGAGAGCATGCTACGAGGAGCGTTCAATAAGTAATGCCCCTAACCCACTTCCAGATGTTTGATCAACCTGAAATTTTGCATGTGAAATTATTTAAATCTCTATAGATTAAATAGAATATTACAGCTCTGAACTAACTGTGGTTTCTGATTTACAGGTGTTCAAACTGAGTCAAGTCTATGTTTTTGCATTTGAAAGGACGCACCCAACGGGAGACTTTTGATCAAATGAAAGTAACTTATAGTGATAATGTACCATAATATTACCTGTAAAACATTTTGCAAGGTCAAATAACAGGCATCCTCATCAAAAGTTACTTTAATTTAATCAAAAATCTCCCGTGGTGTGAATCCTTTCAAATAGAAAAACCGGATCACTGCTCAACACTCAACAGGCTCCATTTCAGACTTTACTCGGTTCAAACACCTATAAGTCAGAAACCACAAATAGTTCAGAGCTGTAATTTGCTACTTAATCTAAAGAGATTGAAATAACCTCACATGCAAAATTTCAGCTGGATCAAACATCTGGAAGTGTGTCACGGGCATTACTTATTGAACGCCCCTCGTATAAAGCACAGCATCTGACACTTTACATTACACTTGGTGCTGTATGACTTGAATGCAGCTGCTCCACCATAGCAACCCATTCCACGAAGGTCTATCTACTCTTGAGCTAATCTGAAGGCCACATGAAGCTTGGATGAGTGTAGTGAACGACTTTGCAGACATTTGGCAACCTCTTCGCATTTCCCTTTAGCAACAGCTGAATGTATTCTATCAGTTTTCAGAAGCGACGACGCTTCAAGACTGGGTTTGTTGCTCAGGTGGCGTCCTATCAGCTCCACACTGGAACTCCCTTAGCTCCAGAGAGCGACCTGATCTTTCACCAATATTTGGAACAGTCTGCAGACCTAGGTGCTTGATTTCCCTGTGGTCATAGAAGTGATTGGAACACCTGATTCCAAAAATCTTTGATTCCTTAATTTCTCCTCAAATTTTGCACATCTTATCCTAAAGAATTTGTTCTTCCAAAACTCCTGCTTTCTTAAAAAAAAATTCTCCTGATCTCTCTAAGAGATGTACTCAGCTTTATAGTTGCTTTGGTGTATTTTTCACATCACTATTAGCATTTAGTTCAACCTCCAGGGTATTTAGTCAGTTGTGGACATCATGGTAGCAGTCTCTCATTCTTTCCAACAAATTAGTAACACTTTTGGACCCGCATCAGATGCATTCA
>NW_015150560.1:545801-546504 GCF_000732505.1 Cyprinodon variegatus
GGTTTCACACATCGGCCGAAGTGCCTAGTATCAACGTGAGCATGATATTATCAGTCATAAGAAACCCACTAGAAGGTAGAGGAGGTGCAGTCTCCTCTACAGCAGCCATTCTTTGGGACTTATAACGGTAATAATGGCCATTTAATAGCTGATCACATCCGAAACAGGTCCAGCATGTTGGTCCATGAAACGCCTACATTCATCTCAAAACCACTAGATGATAAAATGTAGGGATACGATTAAGAACCAGAAAGTGTGGTTGGATTCTATGCTTACTTTGGCACTTAATTTACAAGCTGTGGCTAAGACTGCCTTTTACCACTTAAAAAAAAGATAATTTGCAAAAATTAGGCATTTTATCCTTGGAAAATGCAAAGATTCTCATTCAGGCATTTGTGTCCTCGTGCATCGATTAGTGCGATGCCATTTTCTTTAGGTTGCTCAGGTTTTAATAAAAACTGAGAAAGACAGATATTACCCCACTACAGTCATCTCATCATTGGCTGCCTTATCATGTTCAAGCTGACTTCAAGATCCTGTTGCTCACCTACAAGGCATAAACGGTCTGATTACCTCTTACCTCTTGCACTTATATAGCCTCGTGAGACCATCCTGATCTCGCGAGCTTTTAAGGTTTCACTCGCAGATCAGTCTGGAGACTCTCCGTTTAAGAAAATTTGGAGCCGTTCACCAAACGAACGTC
>NW_015150560.1:550049-552052 GCF_000732505.1 Cyprinodon variegatus
CATACTCCAATCAGCTAACCAGTATTTTTGCCCTTTCCCAAAATTACTTCAACGGAAGGTTTCCAGATGGATATGCGGAGCAAATCCATATAGCGGAGTCAGGTTAGCACTTATATGTTCCTCCTCGAACACTTGGATCTCAAACCACTGGCCTGAAAGCACCAAGAAAAACTGTTTAGGAGCGACTCTTCTCTTTTCATGTGGCACAACCTTCATGGCGCAAAGTTTTAGACCCACTAGTTTACTTTGTCTTTTACATCTTAAATGGTACAATTCAATAGTTATTTGATCTGTTGTTTTAAATTGTTTCCTTTCACGTTGAACTGTTAAGCTCTCTATATGAAACACTTTATACGTAAAGTTACTATCATCATTATTGTATCATTGGCTCATGTTATAACGCTTGTCAATGCTAAATAGTTAATCTGTGTACAACAAGTTTCATTGCTTGAGTCACTGCATATCAAAATGTTGAACTTGTTGTCAAAATGAGTTAGGGATAGGAGCGGTCTAAGTGTAGAACATCTGCACAATGAGATTATTGTTTGGGATAATTTGTTTTCATATCTCCAGCGTGGAGACTTGGACAGTTTGGAAATACCTCCGTCCTTCCTTACCATCCCTAAATCCAATGAAGGAGTTTGTCCTCTGAAGATGGAACTCTTTAGTAAGTGGTACACATATTCATAAGCTGTTTGTCTCTCTCTCTCACACACACAAATGTCCATGTCTTGATAACGTGTCACAGGGAAGGAAAGAGGAAGTTTCTGAAGGTTTAGTTTGGTTAGTCTTGAAAACAAACTCCCGCTCTTTATTTTTGGGTTAACCAGTCATCCCAGTCTGTCGTTGACTTAAATAGATCCATGCTGCATCCATCTCTGTCACCTCCTGCCTGTTTCCATCTCTCAGCGGACAATCAAAGTGTGTGTTGGAGGCGGTGGGGGGGGCTAGGCCTGAGTAGTGACTGCTGAAACAGATGCTGATGTGTGTGTGCCTGTGTCAACATGGTCTGTTTCTGGACCCCGATGCTGCAAGCAGATAGGACCCTGCCCACAGAGCCACAGAGTCTAGACTCCAGATGTGTTCACACCCATCCCAAGACACCCCCACCCCCCACCCCACCCACGGTCCACTACACACAGGGCTCAGTGTGGATAGCATTAACACCCATTTCATCCATTAAAAAGCACAAATATCCATACATTTTGATAACATTACTCCAACTTTTGCCCATTAAAGCTGCAGGTTTCATGGGAAGGAACTGATAATTTTGCCTTTTCTGCTCTTCATAACAGCTCAGCCTGGACTGAGAATACTTGTAAAATAAAATGTGTTGTACTTGCCAGATATTCCCTGTTTAATTTAGATCTGTACTTTGACTGGACCATTCTAAAAAAAATAGATATGCTGTGATCTAATCCATCCCATCGTATCTCTGGCTGCATGTTTTGGGTCGTTGTCACATTAATTCCCCTGCAGCCTGTAACAGATTCTACTGGTTTTACCTCCATTCATCATCAAACCATATCTGACCACCTGTCCTGTTCCTGATGAAGAAAAACATCCCCACAGCACAATGCTGCCACCACTATGTTGCACCATAGGCAAGTTTTCCTTTCGGCTGATGAGCAGGTTTCCAACAAAGCCTAAAAAGTTTAATACATGTCTGATCTGAACAGAGCACCTTCTTCCATTTGTTCGCTGTGTTAAAATAGGAAGTTATGTCCCCCTGAAGGCGATCACACCTCAGAACTACTTTCTACCACCATATTTTCACGACTATAAGGCGCATATAAACTTCTTTTTTTTCCCTCAAAATGTGCGGCGTGCCCTATAGTGCGGTGCGCCCTATGTGTGTTGTTACTGCAGACGTTGTTGAGACCACCATGATAATGTTAAAGGGGGAAGTGTGGGCGTGGATTGGCTGCTACGCAAATGGACAGAAACTGCCGCCTATGGTGATTTTTAAGAGAAAGACTTTGCCTAAAGAGACTTTTCCAGCT
>NW_015150560.1:552695-563329 GCF_000732505.1 Cyprinodon variegatus
CTCCATGCGTGCCCATCTCACAGCTGATGTGAAAAAAAAAGGTGAAACAAATGAATGCTGTGCTTGCTGTTATTCCGGGAGGTCTGACAAAGGAACTTCAACCGCTCGACATCGGTGTGAACCGGCCGTTCAAAGTAAGGCTGCGAGCGGCGTGGGAGCGATGGATGACCGACGGAGACCACAGTTTCACGAAAAGTGGAAGGCAGCGCCAGGCAAGTTATGCCACCGTTTGCGGATGGATTGTAGATGCTTGGACTAACGTGTCTGCTGGCACTGCTGTTCGAGCTTTCGCAAAAGCCGGCATCATTTCCTAGGAGCCGCACTGCACGGAAAGTGACTCTGACAGCGAAGAAGGGGAAATTGGCATTTCTGATTTAGTGCAGCTGTTTAATTCAGAAACAGAGGATGATGACTTTGATGGGTTTGATTAATACTTTGTAATAAATAGCCTACATGAATAAAGCACAATCATACTCAGTTTTGCTCCCGCTCTATTTTTAAATAAGCAGTAGAGGTATTTAAACGTAGTAGAGGACATGTACCGGTATATAAAACCTGCGCCCTATACGTAGTCCGGTGCGCCTTATGTGTGGGTTAAGTACAGTAATGGCACACATAAATGAGACTGCGCCTTTTAGTACGGTGCGCCTTATGGTCGGGAAAATACGGTATATGACTTTTTTTAAGGATGGGTTTCTTCCTGCCTTTTTTTTTCATAAAGGTCAGATTTGTAGAATACGTGGTTCTGCCTCATCAACTGATTCTTCCACCTGAGTCATGGAAGAATCTTCCTTGTTTAATCTATAATGTCTTATTAGGTTTGCAAAAAATTTCGTCTCACTGAAATTCAATTCAAATCACAGTTGACCTCAGTTGCTAATTTTGTGACTACTAAACTTAAGCAGTTACTCTGGATTTTATTCCAGGGCACTGTAGTGCAAATCTATGCTTTGCATTTATGATTTTAAATTGAAAGATTTTTTTTATCCAATTTCTCAACATAAAATTATGTAACCAGTCGTTTCAGAGAGAAATACAAAATATTTTAGAAGAGGGTAAATAATATACATTGCCAATATACATTGCTTATTGCATTCATGTTATTTACTTTACAGCCATACTTTTACTAAAGTAAGGAGTATCATGAAAAATATTACTCAAGTAAAGGTAAGTAAGAAGTATGGTACAATAAAACTAACTTTTTTTCAAAATGTAACTCAAGTAAATGAAACTGAGTAAATGTATTGAGTTACCCCCCACCTCTGACAATCAACACTAACATAAACGAAGACAGATAGAAGCAGGCCCAAACACACTCAGTGTATAACCTCAATAGACTGTTCTAAATGATACAAAATTAAAAACTGGGTCATTTTCCTCACTGTGTTGGAACAGAATACAAAAGAAATACAGACTTTCTTGATTTGTCCGAAATACAGTAGAGATTACAGACAGAAAAATACAGGTTGAACTGAACATAAGTCCAATTATATGCTGTTAAAGCCCTGTAATGCAAAGGGTTACATTTGTAAATAGCATTAAAAAGCTTTTTTTTTTTTTTATCCTGAATGAGTCCAGGAAGAAATTTTATACGTAACATCTACTTTGATCCCAACGATTTAAAAGTAGAGGTAGTGTAGAGACTAGCTTTGGCTGCTTTAGACTTTTCAGNTCCCAATTACATCAGTCGGTGCATCTGTGCCTCTTGACACAGGTTAATTCAGTTCAAGACTCATCCTATCTATAACATCCTATCTTTGTGAAGCGGGATTTTCTGCGGTTACAGAACAGGACAATACAGATTGAACTGAACAGAAGTCCAATTATATGCTGTTAAAGCCCTGTAATGCAAAGGGTTAAATTTGTAAATAGCATTAAAAAGCTTATTTTTTTAAATCCTGAATGAGTCCAGGTAGGAATTTCATACGTAACATGTACTTTGATCCCAACGATTTAAAAGTAGAGGTACTGTAGAGACTAGCTTTGGCTGCTTTAGACTTTTCAGTGCATTTTGCTGGATTCTTAATGTGTTGTTTCACAGTCATGTGCATTTAAATTAACAGCCACTTCTCTGAAAACTGTGCTAAAATAAACAGAAACATATGCTGCATGCATATGCTTGGTTCTGCTTTATTTAGAACGTTCTATAGCAACACAATGACAAGGGTGTTTTTTGTGAGAAAGACACATGGTTAAATTGCAACTGTTATACAAAACAAGTCTTGGGGAGAGGAAAAGTAAAGAGTAGAAGTGTTCAGAGAGCACAGATGCACCCGCTCTTTTGCTATCTCCTGTGCTTGTGGGTATAGTGCCGATCCAGCTATTCTTGTTGGTTTGTTAATTGTTTGTCACCCACCAGGTGCCATCTGTCTGTAGTCCCACAGTCCCCGAGCCATGTGGGCCGGCCTGCCTGGCGCCTGCCAACGTCACTGACCTGCAGCAACCGTCCACACCTCCGTCACACACCTCCTGATCCGTCTGGGATAAATAGCTTCTCCCTCAACTTCTGTGCCGCCATCACGGCTTCCCAATCTGTCCTGTGTTAGAAGACGGAGAGGGAGGGGGTGACAGGAAGAGACGGGGAGGGCGGTTGGGAGAGGAGTTAGAGGAAACAGAAAGAGAGCAGAAAGAAGAGGAGATGGAGACGGATGGAGGCAGAGATCAAATGGCGTGGTGTTGGCAGATATTACGTCACTTTGTTTTGTTTTATTAAAGCATGTGCTTATTTTAATCAATTTTTGAGTTTATTCTAAACCCAATAAATATGGGATTTTTGAAAGCTGATACCAATCATTTTCATTTAACAATTATTATTATTTTCAATTAATGTAAGTCTAATCAATCCATGATATATGCTGCCATTTTTTTTGCTTTTGTGCTTTCTCTTTCTCCATTTACAATATAAAAATGAAAAAATGATAACAAATGTTATATAAGTCTGTTTCTTAGCTGTGTCGGTACCCCGGATCATACATTTTTCACCAACAATGGTGCTTATATATATTAAAAGAAGATAGCTGTGGAGGATTTATTAGATTTTTTTTAAAAAAGACCCACCCTCTCCACATTAAAACAAAAAAATTTGCATGTATAAGCATGCAAAAGTCAATTACTCCTTGTGGACTCTCTGTTTAAAAGTTGCTGTTCTCATAGCTCATACAAGCTAATGCTACGTTCACACCGGACGCAGCAGGAGCAGCAAAATCGCGTCCGCTGCTTCCTTTTTGCTGCTTGTACCAGTTTAGTTCTGACGCGCAGCTATTGCAGCTTTGCTGCTCTGGCTGCATGGTGCAAAAGTGTGTCTGACGCGCTCCTCTATCCTTTCTTTGCCTTGCAGCTATATTTGCTGTGATCAGTGGGAATAAAGTAGTTTTAATATGTTTTTAATTAAGAAAATCCACCTGAAAACTTAATCAGTGCAGTCAGTTCATCCAGATTACCATCCTGCCTTCCAATATTATTGCTGTCAGTAGGATCCCATTCAATAGCAGCCTCTGGCCCGGTCGCCTCCTGGAGGTTCACCGCGGCGGCTGGTTCTGTAGGTGATTTTCATCTAAATAATCCAAACTGCAGGCACCAGAATAATAAAAGCGAACATATTCTGTCGGCAAGTTTCAGCATTTTAAGTCAATTTAGGCGTCAATAAACTGTTTCAGAGGAGCGATCACAGCACTCTGTATCATCAGCGATGTGTCTGTCTCCCTGCCAGCTCCCAGATCAGCGTCTCTGATTGGTTGATGCGGCGCGTTGAGCAGCAAAAGTTCAATTTTTCCATCTCAAGCAGCAGCGCAACAAAACGCGTCAACCATTGACGCTTTTGTTGCGCTGCTAACCATTGACTTTGCATGTAAACACGCTGCTTCTGCTGCGCCTGCTGCGTCCGGTGTGAACGTAGCATTACTGTGTCTGAACGTCCGCCCTAACCCCTAAATCCCTCCATCACTATATAGAGCGGGGACTATATAGTGGACTTTATAGTGAACTCAGTTAGCTGACCGTTCGGGAAGATGATCACTTCACCGTTAGTCCACTGCGCAGTGCCTGCACCATCTTTGCCTGAAAGTGCGCATGCGCAGAAAAAGATAGCCAACGACACGAGCATGTAGGACGGCCTTGCATAAACACATTACCAGAATGATTGACAGTTAGGAGGAGCACTAATTTAGATGATCCACCCAGAAATAAAAGATTGTCTTCGATACCTTTAAGAAAGAATACATATTCATAAAGGGATTCAAATGATGAAACCAGAAAGGTACAATGAATTAAAGGTGACATTATGAGTAAAACAGAACTAGTCCTCATCCTGTAGGTGCTGCTAAAATAAAGTCGTATTCACACAGGATAAGCACTATCTGAATTCTCCATGTAATGCATAAATCACCCCAGACGTCTCGTTTTTAAGTGGTGCATTTACCCGAGATAGCCAAAGCCTGTCATTATGGTAATGCTCTGCTTGTACCTGACATAGATGTCAAAAGCATTATTGATGGTTACTCCAGTAAAAATAGAAATCCTACTGTAAAAAAAACACTTTTGTAGAAGTTAGAGCATCAACTTTAGCTTTTTAACTCAAGTAAAAGTGTAAAAATATAATTTTAAAAACTACTTAAGGTATAAAAGTAAAAGTAATGCAGGAAACATTTTTAAGGGCAAAAGCTTCTCTGCACTATAGGAACTTCTTTCTACAATTCTGGATGACAACTTCCTTAGAATTAATTTTTTTAGTTTTATAACTAATGGTTACAGTGTCAAATTTAACTTTGCATCATTTTGAAAAACTGTTTATTTTGGTATGTGGTGAACAACAAGTTGGGGCAGCACCGAGTCCAACCACCAAGAAACAAATTGTCTGGATGAAACAAATTATTTTGATGTTTTTTTTTTTTTTTTAATACCAACAGGCCACAACGACAATGAGTAAAAAAAAAAAAAAATAAAGTTAAAAGTTGTGTAAAAATAATTACTCAATTAAAGTATAGATAGCCAAAATTTCTACTTAAGTAAAGTATTGACACCTTTGATACCGCATAATATGTTTTGCTCATTTTTACTTTAAATATTTCATTATTATGTTTAAGTACAGTAATAGAAATAGAATTGGCTTCTTTTTTTTCAATTTCTGTACAAAACAAATATTGATAGATCTGCTTGAAAATATGAATAACGTTTCTGTCACATATGTGAATAGTATGGAAGCCCATTTCTGCCACTTTGATGAAAGAAAAAAACAGTTTCTAATAATTATAAGATACTCTATGATTATTTTGTCTCATCTATCTCATTATTATGAAGTATTCTTATAACTATATATTAATATCTCATAGTTATGATTTGGCTACCTCATTATTATTGAATTGAAGTGAAATTATCTCATTATGAAATGCTTTGTTGTTATATTGACTTAGGAGTTACTTTCTCAAAATTGTGGGACAGTATCTCATTATTTGGAATTAGCTATGCCATAATTACAAGAAAGTAACCAACGACAAAGCATTTCATAAGTATATAGCTAATTTCAATTCAATACAGTTTATTTCTATAGCACCAATTCACAACACATGTCATCTCAAGACACTTTACAGTTCACCAGATCATGCAGTCAGATTGATAAAGTTTTCAATCAAGGAAAACCAGCTGATTGCATCGACTCANAACCCAATAAATATGGGATTTTTGAAAGCTGATACCAATCATTTTGCTTTATCAATTATTATTATTTTCAATTATTATAAGTCTAATCGATCTATGATATGTGCTGCCTTTTTTTTTTTCTTTCTTTTCTGCAAAAATGATAACAAATGTTATATAAGTCTGTTTCTTAGCTGTGTCGGTACCCCGGAGCATACATTTTTCACCAACAATGGTGCTTATATATTCAAAGAAGATAGCTGTGGTGGATTTCTTGTGGAGGATTTATTCAATTTTTTTAAAAGACCCGCCCTCTCCACATTGAAAAAAAAAAAATTGTGCACTCTGTTTAAAAGTATCTGTTCTCATAGCTCATACAAGCTAATGCTACGTTCACACCGGACACAGCAGGAGCAGCAAAATCGCGTCTGCTGCTTCCTTTTTTGCTGCTTGAACCAGTTTAGTTCTGACGCGCGGCTGATGCAACTTTGCTGCTCTGGCTGCGCGGTGAAAAGTGGCTCTGACGCGCGTTGGGCGGAGCTTCACCATCCTTTCTTTGCCTTGCAGCTATATTTGCTGTGATCAGTGGAAATAAAGTGGTTTTAATATGTTTTTAAGTGAGAAAATATACCTGAAAACTTAATCACTGCAGTCAGTTCATCCAGATTATCATCCTGCCTTCCAATATTATTTCTGTCGGAGCCGCTCAGACCCCCACATACCAGCGGTGCGCTGTCAGTAGGAATCCCTTCATCAGCAGCCTCTGGCCCGGATGCCTCCTCGAGGTTCACCGCGGCAGCTGGTAGGTGTTTTTCATCTAAATAATCTAAACTGCAGGCAGAAGGATAATAAAAGCGAACATATTCTGTAGGTTTCAGCATTTTAAGTTAATGTAGGCGTCTATAAACTGTTTCAGAGGAGTGATCACAGCACTCTGTGTCATCAGCGATCTGTCTGTCTCGCTGTCAGCTCCCAGATCAGCTTCTCTGATTGGTTGACGCGGCGCATCGAGCAGCAAAAGTTCAATTTTTCCATCTAGAGCAGCAGTGCAACAAAAGCGTCAATGGTTGACGCTTTTGTTGCGCTGCTAACCATTAACTTTGCATGTAAACACGCTGCTTCTGCTGCATCCGGTGTGAACGTAGCATTACTGTTTCTGAACGTCCGCCCTAATCCCTAAATCCGTCCATCACTATATAGAGCGGGGACTATATAGTGGACTTTATAGTGAACTCAGTTAACTGACCGTTCGGGCAGATGATCACTTCACCGTTAGTCCACTGCGCAGTGCCTGCACCATCGACAAAGCATTTCATAAGTATATAGCTAATTTCAATTCAATTCAGTTTATTTCTATAGCACCAATTCACAACATGTCATCTCAAGACACTTTACAGTTCACCAGATCATGCAGTCAGATTGATAAAGTTTTCAATCAAGGAAAACCAGCTGATTGCATCGACTCATTCAATCCCTCACACTAAGCATGCTTGTAGCGACGGTGGAGAGGAAAAACTCCCTTTTAACAGGAAGAAACCTCCAGCAGAACCAGGCTCAGTGTGAGCGGCCATCTGCTGAGGCCGACTGGGGTTCAAGGAGACAGAAGCAGAGATAGAAAAGAAGCATAGATACAAAAAGCAACAGTAACAGGCGGCCCCGTCCAGGAAACACACAGCCAGGCAGACGAGCTCCAAGCCAGCTCCCATGTCAGAGGATGAAGAGAGCACATCCAGTTACTCACAGTCAGAGAAACAGGACTGCACTGAAAAAACAGGACAATCTCCAACATCTAGAAACAAAGGTGTTGATGGCAGCAGCACAGCTGATATTTCTCTCCAGAATGGTGTCACAGCCAAACAGGAACAAGTGCTAAGAGATATTATGACATAGCTAATTCATTGTTCTGAGATACTCTCCCATAATTATGAAATAGTTTAGTCAAAATAAGGACATTATATGTCATACTAATGAGATACTAATGAGATAACTCATAATTATGAAATACCAGGCACTGGCTGTACATAATAAAGTGGCCAGTCTTTGCAAACAGAACACTATTTTATCCTCTTTATTTTCTTTTTGTCTTTGAACTGCTACATCTACTATATAACCTATTGTGACGGACATTGTCCTCCTTTTTGATATTTATTAAGTATTTTAGTCAAAATCAGAATTTTCAGATTTTAGCTCAAAGTAATTTAATCAGTTAGAGTTCTGTAGACTCCATACATCTTTCAGAAGACCTCCCAAAAGGCAAAGGGAGGTCACCTTCACCTGAGCCTGATGTTGGGGCAGCTGCACGTTGAAAAATGAGATCAGCTGCTTGCTCACCGGGACGTATGCAGCAGCCTGGAAATACCCAGGGCCAAGAGCACCAACCAGCATACGGTGGCCTGGGTGCGATAAAGACAGGACAGACACCCCCACCTCCCCTCACTCTTCCAGCCCGTCTGCCTGCCATCCTGGGGCATGTTGGGTCACCTTGACGATTGGGCCCGGCGAGGAGAACCGCACCTCTCTTCAGGGCAAACAGGGAGGTATTACAAGTAATGAGGCATCACTGTGCAAGTAGGGCAGCTTTTGGATTAACCCCATATGAACACACAAAAGCCACCTTTCTGTTTGTGTCAGAGGGGCGACAGCTTGAATGAGAAACCTCTCAGGAATTTTTAGCCCATCAAGAGGAGATTTATTGAGGTGACAGTAAGAGTATTAATATACAATCTGTTTCATGTAGGAATAAAAGTAAAAAACAAGCCTGAATACTGCAAGTTGTTTGCTGCTCTGCAACCACTCAGGCTGAATTTGATCCTGACATTCTCATGGCGGTTACATCGGCCTCCATTTCTAAAAAATATAAAAAAGAAGAAATAGTCTGCGGTGTTATTTAGATTCTCTATTTGTCCCAAACCAAAACCCTGAAGACATGAGCATTTTCAGAGGCCATTAGATTAAACCAGTAGAACAGTATAAATCAGTCACAGAGCGGGGAAAGAATTTTTGTCTAAATGTGTCTCGCTATAATGTTTTCTTACTGACCTGTTGAAATAGCTTTAGTCAGTTTTTCCCATGAGCAGTTCTAGATAGTGGCCAACTGGGCCCAGTACAGCTGCAGAACTGTCCCCAGAACTAAAGACATAATACTTAATTTATGGTCACTGGGACCAATTTTATTTTTACATCTATAGTTTTAATGACACCAAACTGTCTACAGATGTTACTCAGATGTGGTTTCAAACTATTGTGTTTATTTCCTTCATTGCAGCTGGAGTAAAAGTATACAAATATTTGTTGTTCTGTTTTTTTAGGTGACATTCATTTTTGGAGCTTATAAACCTCATTTGCTGATGCCCAGAATAATATACTCTTCATTTTTTACATTCACATCATCCTCTAAGACCTTTCCGATGGTTGATATCGTCATGCCATAGGACTAGGGGCCAATATCCATGCTGATTGTCTTTGGAAAGCTAAGCTTCACGACCCCTCAGCAAAACACTCTAAGAGACAAAATTCAAAGGGAGATGATATAGTGTGCTTGGTGTAAATCTCTTTACAAACCCCACATTTGTTCTCCTTGCCGGTGTGTGCCCAGGGAGACTACATCGGGGAGAACAGAACATGGGTAAAATGACTTCATTCTGCAGTCCCTTCTAAGGTTAAGTTGTCCTGATGCCGCATCCAGAATCAGATTTTTGCAAAACAAACTGTCTCCTAGTTCGTCTCAGAGTTACAGGACAGGGGCAGACTTAGGAAATTGGGGGGCCCTAGGCAAAGACAGGCAGGGGACCCTCTGAATTGAAAAGACAAGACATAAACCAGACCCGTTATACGGATAGAGAAATTTTAATAGAATAGATATCGATTTTTTTTTTCAACCTTTTGTCCCTCTCTTCTTGTCCCTTTTCTTGTTGTTTTTGTTAGGTTCATAAAAGAGAAACTGAGTCCACACAGAAGAGGGATTTTTTTAACGGCTTCTGCAGAAGGAGAGAGCTACATTCAGCTACATTTACTCTCTGACGGGCTTCCTCAGCAGAAGCCTTTTTATTAGCAGATCATAACACATAGGGTGAGTTACAAAATAGAGTGTTCTTCTGACAAGGCAATTGATCAGGTCACAGGACAAAATGCTCCTCTGATTGAATCACAGAATGGTCTCCTGATAACTGTGATTAGCCTTGCACAAACATCAGCAATTTTCTACCACCGTTGCATGACAGTTTGCAGTAAACAGAGTGAAGCATCTAATTTCTCCAATGTTCCATATGCACATACATTAACTTTATAATCATCATTAAATAAACCTAACAGTTTTACTGTTTGTTTTCTTTAGTCCCTTTTTCTTTTAATATTGGCAATGTGCTTAGCTGACTTTTCATGCTGTCCCAAAAGAAATGAAAACATTTTCCAATCACTAATGTTCTTTTATAAGTTGTCGCCAAAGTCTCAAGACAGAACAAAGTTGCTAAATTTGGTGCAAGGTGCTTCTTCAAAATAAAAGTGCTAGAGGGGTCTGAAAGGTTGCTATATATATAGACAAGAGCACAAAGTTGGCAACACTGCTCTTTGCTGTGTTTGTTTTTAAATGGTGTGTTTGGACCTTTCTGCACATGTGCAGCAAATTGACTGATCCAATGTGATGGACACTGAAGGTAGGCGGGGGCCGAGACGCACTGAGTATTATAAGCATTCAGATGGCATTTCAGCGAAATAATTTTTATTAAAAAACATTAATAATGTGCACAAATAAGTAATAACTGGATTAACCATACATGTAAAAGGAGTTTTATGAGCCCGCCTAGGCAAAGGCCTAGTTTTGCCTGATGGTTAAACTGCCTGTGTTACAGGATAAACTTGGAGCCAGGAAACCTAGACATGGTCAACCTAAAAACCAATAAAGGACACATCGACACTCCTGGAAAGGCCATAAAAACACAGACCAACCAGGACCATAGCCTGGGTTAAATTTTCCTAAACTTTGAATATGACCCATCTTTCCAAAC
>NW_015150560.1:563753-566934 GCF_000732505.1 Cyprinodon variegatus
GTTCAATCTCTAACGTTCTGCTCTCTCTGCTTTTTCTCATAGTAGCTTCATCTGGTCTGTTCCTGTTTGGCTGTGACTCCATCCTGGAGAGAAATTTATCTGGTTTTCCTTGGATAGAAAACCTTGAACCAATCTGACTGTATGATCTGCTTGAATTGTTTCTGTAAAGTGCCTTGAGATGAATGTGTTGTGAATTGGTGGTATATAAATAAACTGAATTGAAATTAAATTAAAAGCAAGAACTGCATGATAGCTCACCTACTAACATGTTGTGAGCTGTGGTTTATAAAGTTAAAACTAATTTTATTTCAATAAGGTCTTAAGTACTACCATAACATTATTTTTTATGTTTTCTAATATGCTCATTATATTTGCTAAAATATAACCAGAAAGTCTTTTTTTTAAATGTCCTTGTATATGCTAGTCACAGGACTAACACCATTCTCTTAACATTACCTAGCTAGCAAAGTTAAACCTTCAAAGGGTTCCTACTTAACTATCTTTATCTGGTCTGTTCCTGTTTGGCTGTGACTCCATCCTGGTAAGAAATATCAGCTGTGCTGCTGCCATCAAATCTTTAACTTATACATAATAGAGTCTGGCCTGTTTTTGAGTGTTTAGTCCTGTTTCTCTCCTATACATAGCTTTGGGCTCAGCTTTTACGGTGACCAACTGTATGTGCTTTGCTTTATTCCTTTGACTTGAAAAATAACTCAAAGCTCATCTGCTTTCTCTTTCCTAGAAATAGTTGCCTATGGAGCTAGTTTACCATAACCTTTTATTTATTTATTTATTTTAACATGGACAAGCTTGATGTTACATCCGCCGAACATTGCGGAACCTTCTAGATGCATCGATGCTAAACTACTGAAGCGTCAGTCTGATCATCAACCAATGCTTTGGTCATAAAGGGTCAAATTAGAAGGCTTTATTTTTCATATTTTCACATATTTTCAAAAAATAAAAAACAACCTAATGACTCTTTAAATAAAAAGAAAAGGTAGAATCAAACATAGGGAGGAAAGGCGAATGAAACTACTGCTAACGGATGGAAATGTGTTTTTGTTTATTTGGTGTAATCTGTGTAGTTTGCTTTAATCTGGCTCTGCAACAAGTTCTCCTCAGATTTTTTTCAATGTTAGTTTGGTTTTAGTGTTTATATGTGTGTATATATATATATATTCAGGGATCTATTTAATATTACGAAGCTTAAAGTCTTGATTTCTATTTTGTATCTGCAGTTTTCTTTTTTTCCAAAAAAATTATTCTCTGTGCTAATTGATGGTGACCAATAAAACCACTCGTGAATTTTGGTGTCTCATATCCAACAGGAAGCAAAGGAGGTTCCACCTCATTGGTCCACTACTGCCTCCATTTTCATCTGAATCATTTGGTTACCAACATAAACTCCTGGAAACCTCAATCAGATTTGACAGACATGAACCAAAGTGGTTTTAGGTTTGAAAAAACTATTCAGCATAAAAATGGCCAACAGTAAATTTCTTTCTTTTTTTTGCCGTCAAAGATGAATAATCACAGGGTAAGTGTTCTTACTAACAACAGTCTGTGTTCTCCAAACATTGCTAGGGATCCTGGCAGGTCTGACCTGACATAACTATAAGATCCAGGTCCCAATAGACAGATTTCCAGTAACACTCCTGCGTGGAGATGGAACCAGAGCTGGGGTTAAGGCAAAGTCTGGGGCTCTGTGCTGTCAGAAGACAGGCGCCAACAGGCCCCAAAAAATTACTACCAGCACCAGCATCTAATTCAGTTCCAGCTTCCAGCTCCGATGTTCATCTGGCATGGAAGTGAAGTCGGGCCGACCCGAAGGTTGCTGTGCTCCCAGAAGCTGAGCTGTCAGGACCTTTAAGGTATTGAGCAAAGGCCCTTCCAGGACACATCTGCAGCGGCTGTACGCATCTCAGAGTCACCGCAAAGAAAGGGAGGGAAATCAGAATAATGATGAACAGTTGTGATCAATTACAGCCTCCAAAATAAAACCACAGCTTGCTGACATTAGCCGCACTCATCACATTTGACTTTACTTGCCAAATTTGGGATTTAGCTTGACACAGCCTATTAATCACCCCCCGTCAGCCAATTACAACATTCTCAGCCGTTATTCAGTGCAAAGATGGTTTGATAAAATACAGAAAACGTCAACTTTCTTACAATATGTCATTAACTATCAGCATTTTATTCTCTTTTGTCACGTCAGAAATCACAAAAAAAGAAGTGGACTTCAGTTACAGCATCTACAGTGTTTGTAGGGAAGATTCTCGCAGTTATGAGGTGGAAAAATTGATCTGTAGGGAGGGAATTTTGTTCCATTATTGTTGTAAGAAAGAGCGTGTTTCCAATTAAAAAAAAAAAGAAATGCAGAGGTGAAACTTTTAAAACTTCCTAAACAAAAAGTGTTGTTTTTTCAGCTTAAGATTGCACGTTAGCATGACCTTTTTGTTGGTGTGCACATCAAGAGTGAGTGTTTGTATTGGTCTTGGAGTAAAGAGAATTTGACTTATAAAAAAAATTTTTGAAAAGGATTTCAATTCCGAAAATCAAAGGAACTGTGGATGATTTTTAACATATTTATTAAAACTGCTCTCCCCTTTAAAAAAAAATGGTGAGAGCGTGCACGAGTCCATTTCTCCTCGTGCACGCCCTGTTTAAAAGTTGCTGTTCTCATAGCTCATACAAGCTTTCTGTGTCCCAATGTCTGCGCTAACCCTTAAATCCCACAATAGGGTGGGGATATATAGTGGACTTTATAGTGAACTCAGTTAACTTACCGTTCAGACAGATAATTACTTCTTTGTCTGCACGATGATTGCGCCATCTTTGTAATTAATCGCTGCTCTCAGGTAGCGGCAGCCTATGGCGACAGCGGGCCGCTGTGACAGCAAATCCCATAATGCTTTGCAAGGAGAGCTCTCCACACAAAGCATTCTGGGATATATCTGCCTCTTCTGAGACCTTTCTTTTCTTCTCATACACTTCGTAGACACTTTTTCCTCTGACGACCCTCGGCCATTTTCAAAGAACCGCGGTGATAAAGGTGAGCTTCAATGACCGTCTGAAACCGTAGCTCACCACAGATATACACCTGAAAGCAGTGGCACGGGAAGGGGGGTGCTGCGGGGGCTGCAGCCTCCCTCGTCATAGCATCAGCCCCCCATGG
>NW_015150560.1:567635-570002 GCF_000732505.1 Cyprinodon variegatus
TTTTCCAACCCAGCCATCAGCCCCCCTCGCTTGAAACAGCTTCCAGCGCGCCTGCCTGAAAGCGCGCATCCACGGAAAAAGATAGCTAATGGTACCAGCACGTAGGGCTGGCCTTATGTAAACATATCACTAGAATGAGTGACAATTAGGAGGACAAATTATTTAGATGGTCCACCCGGAAATAACAATTGTCCTCTATACCTTTAAATCTGAAAAAAAAAAAAAGAAAAATTTTTGAATCAATAAAATCTGAGAAGCAGCAAAATTACACTCAAAAATGTTTTTGAAAAAGAATTCCTTTAAAGTTTCCGAATTGCATGTTTTTCTGTCAAATTTCCATTTACAAAAGTATTCTTTGCCATATAATAATAATAAAAAAAAACTTTACTCCATATATGTTAACATGACTATAAGGAAGGGCTTTCAAATTCTAACCCATCTTCAGTTATTTGTTTGGAAACAACAGATGTTGCTCATTTATTTTCCCATTGGTACAGGAAACGTATTGATCTGGAGACAATACGTTGTCTTGCCATGTTTTAGTTCAGTTCGTGTGAAAACTGTCTGGCTACGCCACTGCTGATCCCAGCAGTTGTGGTTCAAACATCAGGAAATCATTTAGACAGCCTGGACACATGGAAGTTAGTATCTTGAAAAAGTTATAACACAACACTACACACACACACGCCCATACTCGTTCATAGTGAGGACCATGTGTTGACTACCATTGATTTTCAGTCATTTTCAACCCTTTCTATGCCCTAACCCTAAACCTAACCAATGCCAAGGCATACCTCACCCAACCCTAAGCCAATTGACACCTTAGCCTTAATCCTAACCATTAGCAAAATAGCTTGTGAGGACAAGCAAAATGTCCTCACCAGTGGTCCTCAATTTGATGGTGAAATAGGAATAATGTTCCTCACTCTGAGTGCTAGAGAGTTACACCCAGGCTGGCACAAACAACATCTGTACAATGAGGTTTGTTCAGAGTGTGAGTGAATGGCTTTGCTCGGAACATTTCAGCGCTTTGATTAAAGAAAAAAAAAAATTCTTTGTACAATCATCTTAATCTGCTGACCTCATAATTTAAAATATAAACAATAGGCATGTCTTAAGTCTAATTAAACTCTGGGTCCATATTTGATTTGTGGCAAATCTGTTCAGACAATTTCATCATGAGTTCAAGTGGAAAAAAACGATCCTTCCTAATTAACCGAGACAGATTAAAAGAGAAGAAGTCCAACATGTTTCAGTGGGGAGGCTTGTTTCTTCTTCCCATAAATATGTCGTCCTTGGTTATGCCAGAGCTGGAATGCATCCAACTAAAGGCATGAGACATATTTTGAGTGGGCTAGTTGATTTTTTTTTTTTTTTTTTTTTTACCACCTCTGCATCTATCTGGTCCATACCCTTAACAGAAACGAGTAGATAAATGGAAACTTACATTTTGAAACCAAGGAATAAAGTTGTGGTGAAAGTCTAAAAAGTTCACAGAACAACTGAGTTGTAATCACTGAACATTTATAGAGCCGTGAATAAATAATCCACGCCTAAAAGATTTCTTCCGTTTTTTTTTTTCATGTACTCATATGTTTCAGAAATAAAAGCAGAGAAAATACAAAAAGCACTCTTCAGGTATTAATTTATTAAGAAGAATAAATTTAACCAAATCAGAGTATGCCCTATGTAAAAAAACAATCGCTAAACCTAAAGAAACCTAAACCTAAAGAATGCCAAGTTTATAAGCGACTTAACTCCAGCACAGGACCATCAAACCACTACCCAATAAGAGGAAATATGCTACGTTCACACCTGATGCAGCAGGCGATGCAGAAGCATCGTGTTTACATGCAAAGTCAATGGTTGACGCGCGTCAAGGTGCAGCAAAAGGTCCCGCAGCGCGTTGTGTTTGAGTATCGAGATGGAAAAATTTAACTTTTGCTGCTTGACGCACCGCATCAACCAATCAGAGAAGCTGATCTGGGAGCTGGCTGGGAGACGGACACATCGCTGATGACACAGAGCGCTGTGATCGCTCCTCTGAAACAGTTTATTGACGCATAAATTAACTTAAAATGCAGAAATCTGCCGGCAGAATATGTTCGCTTTTATTATCCTGCTGCCTGCAGTTTGGGTTATTTAGATGAAAACCACCTAAAAGCCGCCGCGGTGAACCGCGAGGAGGTGACCCGGCCAGAGGTTGCTGATGAAGGGATTCCGACTAACAGCGCACCGCTGGTATGTGGGGGTCTAAGCAGCTCCGACAGAAATAATACTGGAAGGAGGGATGTAATCTGGATTAACTAACTGCAATGATTAAGTTTTCAGGTGGATTTTCCCACTTAAAAACATATTAAAACTACT
>NW_015150560.1:571782-572707 GCF_000732505.1 Cyprinodon variegatus
AAAAGGGAAACCTACAAAGTTTTTGCCATTTTCACCTGCTTCTACTCATCTTAAAATTTGCCTGGCCATCCAAAGCAATTTGCACGGCATGCAAAATACTCCAAATACTCCTACGTCATTGAGTCTATAAGCAGAGCTTTATAGTCCAGAAAATATGGTAAATAATCTGTTTCCATTTTCAAATTGTTTTTAGCTTCCTGCTCAAATCAAAGAAAAATTGACTCAATTTACAAAAATTGACTTACTTGGTTTTCTTTTGCACTTCTTGCAGTGCAGTTTCCATTGCATGTTCATATAGAGTAAAGCTGATTTGGCTTAAGAAGAACTGAAATACACAATTTATGGATACAATTCGTGCAGGAAGGAGAGACAGTTGAACCCCAGACTCAAACACACTGTCTCCCACTGGACCTCCTCTGCAGAGCGCTTTATTAACAGAACATGACACATGGTTAAAAACAGAGTATTGTTCTGACAGAACAATTGATCAGTTCATGAAGACAGAATGCTCCATCAGAATGACAAGGCAGGATGGTCTCCTGACTGAATCATGAGACAGGAGTGGGGCATCCCCTCGCAAAAATGTTTCATAAACACACATTATATAAATAAACCCAAAACAGACTATTCTGTATTTCAACAGGTTATTATGTCTTATGTTTAAGGCCCCGTCCACACGAAGCCAAACCCTGGCCTAAACGCACAAATTTTTCACCAAACTAACCTCTCATCCATACGAAGCCGGCGTTTCGGGGGTCTGTAAACGATCTTTTTTTTATTAAGCCTTCAGAGTGGGAAGATTTTGAAACGCCGTTTTCGCGTTTCCATCTTTAAGCTCTAACCGCATTTTTTTTCTTACACGCATGCGTTATAGCGTCGCCTCTAAACACGCATGCGCGACACATTATCACAACAATAATGGCGC
>NW_015150560.1:573446-575601 GCF_000732505.1 Cyprinodon variegatus
ATTGTTATTATTATTTGAAGGATCTAAGAGAATATAAAAAAATATATATATCATTAAATGGGTAAACTCCTTTATCCTGCGGTGGAGCTGACAGAACGGCAGAACATCCTGACATCCCCTCCTGGTCTACCTCCCAAAAACTGACTTGGCTTAGAAAACGACATCTTATATATGTTCTATATCAATGTTGGGCACTATTGAGTTACTAAAGCAACAACCGACCGGCTCCAGTCTCGGGAAATGTGAACATAACCCTTCATTAAAGGGGTTCAAACCAAGACGGAGTAGGAGGTCTGAGGGAGAACGTGTGAAGCAGAAGAGCAAAGAAAGAACGCTTTCAGGTCTGCTCTGGCTGGGCATTCAGGGCAGCGACCCTGATGACAGCTAAGGAGACGTCCAGTGGTTGGCTGCTGCTGCTGTGTGGGTGGCTGGGCTGCTGAGAGGGAGAGAGAGGAAGGGCAGGAGCCAGAGCAGGCCTACCGGTGCTGTCACCATCCCCTGTGTGTTTGGATAAGACCCCTAGAACATGTGGGGGGAATCAGCATGAGGCATCACACCTGGAGGAAAAGACAACTAAATCCAGCCCCCGGTACAGTGGGCCCCGGCTCCAACAAGTCTAGCCAGCATCTGGAATGGATATCTGGGGATGCAGCTGACTTCACAGCCCCTTCACGGGTGCTTCTCACTCCACATTTGTTTAAAACATGCACTGTGAAAGACTGTGGTAAAAATAAAACCAGCACTGAATGAGAATTTGTGTTATAAATAAACACTTCTCTCTGAGTTTATCTTTATCTCTTCACTTTCCAATCTGCTTGGCATAATGTTATTGTGTTGTTGTAAAAACAATACAATCTTTTTTACCAATGCATAGACTCACTTTACCCCCCCAATATGTTTCCACTTGACTCATCTTGGCTTTTGACGAAGGTGCAGATGCCAACAGTTTTCTGTTACTATATCTTCAGAATATTGGGTTTTATTTTGGATTGCTTTACTTTGAGACGTACCATTTAATGTAAACCCATTTATGTTTACATTTTAATTGCAAAAAATCTGAATTGAACCAAAACTGAAATCACCTCACCAAATTATTCATGCCCATCCAAGGTTACAACCAAACATTTTAGGTTTATTATATAGGATTAAACACCAAGCAGAAAAAAAACAGTAAAGTTTTTAACAATTAATTCCGAAATGTAGTCAATACTTTGTCAACCACATTTTACCGCAGCTACAGGTCTTCAGGGGTCTGTAAAAGCTTTGCACATTTAAAGAGACTAAATTAAGCCTCTTCTTAGCTAAGCCCCATTCTCATTTTAAAATATCAATGATATCAACTATGATCCCTGTAACATAAACATGCATTGATCTAAATAATTTGTTGTATCTCTGGCTGCATGTTTAGTGCAGTGGTCCTGCACGGAGATCAACATCCATTCTTTTCTCATGTCTTTAGTTTTTAACAGGTTTCCTTCCCGTGTTTTCCTGGCCAGCCATACCCCCTTACTGCAAAATTCTAACAGTCAGTGTATTCTTCCTTGTATTGAGGAGGAAATTAAGACAACTCAATTTTATTATTTGAACTGCTTCATTTTAAATGATCTTATATAAAGGGCTCCCAGAGGTTCTATATCAGTCCCAGTGGGAAGAGGGTCCAGGAAATGGAGAAGATGACGAGGAAAAGCACTTTGCTATGCTCATGGAGAGCCTAGGGGCCAGCAGCATCCTAGAGAATCCTGCAGAAGTGCGGAGTTTGTGGGCCCAGCTGCGGCGCGATGAACCACACCTTCTGACAAATTTTGAGCATTTCCTGGCCAGAGTGACGGCACAAATCAGAGAAGCTGACCAGGAGAAAAGGGAGATGGAAAATGCTCTTAAAAGGAAAGCGGCAACCCATGACAATGAGATCCATCGCCTATATGAAGAAATGGAGCAGCAAATAAAAAAACGAAAACAGTGAAGAATGATGAAATGTGTATGTATGCGGCACGGTGCGGTCGGCTGTCTTGGCGGGGGTCGGGGTTCGATAGCATCTCCCTGAAATGAGTTGTTGAAACTTGGGATGTCTGTGCATGGCAATAGGATTCTGTAAACACCGGGTAAGAGTGAAAAAAAAGTGTTATTTCACCTTTCTGATTCCTGATCCTCCACG
>NW_015150560.1:575966-580151 GCF_000732505.1 Cyprinodon variegatus
AATTCTGAATCCGACCCCAGTTTTCCTTTAAAATGAAACTGCTGTATGATTATTTATTATGCTTGGGCACTTTTGGCAGTTCATCTTCAGATGTTTCTCAGGTTAAATAAGTGGTGCCAAAACATGTATGTGTGAAAATGGAGGTAATTCTTTATCTTCCCCATTAACCTCCAATTAATTCATATTTCTGCAGACACTAGAAAAGGGGCGGAAAGCAGCAGAAGTAGCTTCATGGTTTTACTTCTGCTTCCCTGTTTGTGTGTCAGTGTTCAGGGTGTGTGAAAGGCCGTCTGTATACGTGTTGCGACCGGAACAATCCCAGCCACAGTGTTTGTTTACAAAGAACCGCTCACTCACCCAAATAATCAGCCGCTGTGGTCTTTTCTGATCCTTGCACACAGCCAGTGGAGCCAGGTTGAGCTGGCGACAGGCGCGATAAGATACTCAAACACAGCCTCTTGATCTACGAGCCGCGGCCTCTTCTCCCACACCCTCTGTCCCCTTTGTCTCCTCTGCTGCTATTCCCAATGTGACACGGATCTGGAGTTCATAAGCTGCATTTAGAAACCGGACCCACTTGGGCTGCACCGCTGTTATTTGAATCCCTCAACATAGCTGGTCAGTTTAATCTTTTTTCTTGCATTTTTCGTCGTGGAAATAAGGGAGAAGAACACCCACTCGCTTGCAGAGGAATCCAAATTTGAGTTTCTGTATTGTTCTGGTTTTGGTGAGGTTGGCACTTGCTCTGCTGCTCCTGGTGTTGATTCTGCATGTCTGTGTGTGTCCACTGATACAACATCTGGGGTAAAACATTCATTATCATTCCACTCATGACCTCAGTATTACATCCAGAGCAAGCGAGAGCATATATTTGCTTCTTTTTTTTAAAACATCTCTCAGAGCATTATGTGTGTCAACGTGTACATGTGTACAAATGAGATATAGAGGCAGAAAAGAAGCCAAGAGAGGCAAGGAGTCTGGATAAAACACAGCTCAGTGATACAACATAATCTATCTGGAACCACGTCTCAATATCACACTATTTCACACATTTACGTATCACAAATTTGGCACTCTCCTCAGATCAGTGGAGTTATTTCTGCCTCGCGTGCTGGATGCTGCAGGACGGAGATACAGTTCGCAGCAGCACAGATGGGAGAGGCTATAGCTTTGGTAGCACAGTATCACATGGAAAAATGTTTGGTATGTTTTAACACAGATAAAGCTGACATATTCCGAGGCTTTTCGCAGACAATACCCATGAAGGGAACAATCTCCCATCTGGCAGCGCAGCCTTTCCAAAATCCTCTCTGTCATGCTCAATGTGAATAGGAGAGACAAAACATTCGCTGCCTGCATATCGCCCCACATCAAGGCTGCACCTTTGGGCTCGCATGATATCAACAAAACATCACCCTGCAGGCTAGGCCTTCTCAAAAGATAAATCATGCACTACGTGTTGTAGCTTAAATCTATACACATCTCTTCATGGTTTGATGCTGCACAGAAGCACTCCATGCATTCATCCTCAGGGGAAAGTATACGAGTGGATGGCAGCAAAACAGACAAACTTTCTCAACTCAAGGTGTGTAATTTCCTGGTTGGGATCAAATCGATCAGCTTTCCTCTGTGTCCTCTTCCTTCCTACGCCTCAGTAAGGAAGCACCGCTCTCTGAGGCCTTTATGAGGAGAATGTCAATGAAAGTCGCTGCTGTTCTGCTTCTGACCACATGATGGTGTAGAGGACAAGCCTCCCTATAGACAGCAAGTCTATGAAGTCATTTTTTTCATTACATGATTTGTAAATGGAAATTCAAAAAGAATCCAGAAATGAAACCTATAATAAATTCTTATTGAAAAAAAACAAAACAACCTTTGCTTTGTCTGATGGCACAGAAATCACAAAATTCCATCACATTACATTACATTGAGAATTTTCTCTTTTCTTATGGATATAATACATGCCTTCATACCTGTGCAAAAGAATTGGACAACCGTAAATGTGACACAAATATCACATTTTTCGTCACATTTCACATAAAAACACATTATTTGATCTTACAGTTAGACCGTCCGCACCTAAGTAATTTGAAGGTTTAAAACAGAAATTTGAGGGCGTCCTTCGTTGGTGCAGTGGTTAGCGCACAAGACCCATGTACAGAGGCCTTCAGGTCCTCCATGTGGCCGATCCGGGTTCGAATACCACCTGTGGTTCTTTGCTGCATGTGTCAGCCTATTGTCCAAAAACTGAGCCACAAATGCTTTAAAATAAAACAAGAATTATTGCCTATTTTCTGACAACTTTTGCAAGGAATTGCCCAACAACTCAAAAAGAATTGACATATATTTTTCTTTTTTTATATGTAATTGACTTTTATATAAAGGAACCAAGTCAGGGTAAAAGTGTGAGTGTAAGTAGTATATCCTCTCCTAACATGACTTTCACACCATTGGTTTAACTTCCAAGCACTATATAGAACTCGCTTCTTTTTTTATTTTTACGCTACTATAATAAAAATTAAACTTATAAAGTGAAAATTATAGTAAAACATGGGTTGTTAGTCAATTATTTTTCAATGGATAAAAATATATTAGTGCTTGTGAAGATGAGGTTCATCCTTATAGATGGACTAATGGCGAATTAGTTTTTTTCTCATAGAAAACATCGCAGGGTTTTATACTGATTGCTATGAATCCTATGAAAGTTAGAAGATAAATAAATGGGTAAATATCAGACATTGATAATAATAATTTTACTTTTTTATTTATTTCTACAAAATGGAGCCTCTTTTTTTTATTTTAAACAATGTTTAGTATGAGAACTGAAGATTTTCATTAAACTAACCATCAATATATGTAAACCAGAATTCAACTCTGTATGTAAAACAAAAATTACAAGTGGCTCGTTAGGCTGGTTCTGGAAGAAGCAACAGTGTTTTTTGTTTTGTTTTGTTTTTTTACATATCTTGGTGCCATTGTGAGCTATAACTATACTATTAGGATTAATAGATTATTTAGATTGTAACATTTTCTATAGTAGGAGGATTTAAGGTGTGAATTAGGTAGGGGTTAAACACACTATGAAGATCATTTAAAGAAGCATGTCGCTTGATTTAAAATGTAAATATCTGAAAGTATAAGTACAGATCAGTTCAGAGGTCCACACAAAGTGCAGCTCAGTATTCCCTGGAATCCAAAGCTGTCATAAGTCACCAGGTAATCTGGTGAATCAAATGTTGATAGGGGCACAGAAGAAAAAACAAGTATAAGAGAAAAAATATGGCAATAGTTCATCATCTGATGTATTAAATGAGCTGTAGGACCAAAAAGGAACTTGCAGCTCTGCAGATAGCAGAATAAAACATGGTCTTATTTCAATTTCTCTGAAGCTAGAGGTGCATCATCTAAAGTTTTAAATCACTGTTTGATTAGAACTGTGTTAATATGCACCATCATAAGAAATGCATTTAGTATCAGGTCAGGACCAGTTTTGTTTTGTTCTTCATGCTTCATTGGAACCAGTAACAGTCCCACTGCATGCAGGTACTGATGAAAGTGATGAATGTTGAGAAACATCAGCCTTTTTTTTTTTTTTAGCAGCGTTATATAAAATGTTTCTTTTCTCGTTCTGGCAGCTAGACAGACATCCTGATATACAGTAAAGTCATTTGCTTCAGTAGTTACACACCATGCACTGTGCTACTCACAGGCGATTGTAGAAATGTTTTATTTTGGAAATTTCTGATATGGTGAAGTATAGAAAAGGCAATGCAAAGAAAATATTGGTCCAAAAAGGAAAATACTAAAAAGAGGTTGCAGAAGAGTGAACTTTGGGAATGTGTTTGCTCCTATCTGAACTTGCTTTAATTCCACTTTTATTTTACTTCTGTTTTATTGTGTTAAATCATGTAAAGCACTTTGAATTGTCTTTGTATTGAATTTCGGTGCACAAATAAACTTCCCCTGCCTTGGCTTGCTTCTTAAAACTGAACTGTCATCATATATTCTAACCTCCACTGGTGTTACTATTGTGACTTTAGAGAGATGGATTTTTAGCCTTCAGCACACAGGGGGAAAATAAATAAATAACAAAAAATAAAAGGGAGTTTTTCCTCTCCTCTGTCACAACAAGCATGCAATTAGTCGATGCAATCAACTGGTTTTCCTTAGATTAAAAACTTTGAA
>NW_015150560.1:580797-582883 GCF_000732505.1 Cyprinodon variegatus
TGGATAACAAAACTGCTATTTTCATTTATTTTTGTCCAGCTTTAACATCGGTATCGATATCGGTTATCGGCTACATGAGTTTTAAAATATCGGCATATCGGATATCGGCCAAAATCCCAATATCGTGCATCCCTAGTTTCATCTACTGTTGAACAGGGATAATACAAAAGTCGAACTCTCATGTTTGCCCTTGCAAGGAAAAAAATGGGGTATGAGAAAGAATCTGATTCAGTTCTATTTATTTTTCTTTCAAAATGATTAAACACATATTTAAAGACAGTTGCGGTAGTACTGTATGCGTAAATAGCAGTTTATAACTCATTTAAACAAGTAATGACAAAGTGTTTAGAAGTGGGGTTTTAGTGGGGTCACAAACTTGATGTAAAGATGATAATCTATGAAAATAAGATAAATATCAAGGGACTAAGGTTCTAATTCAGCTAAAAAGCAATATTTAAAGTTATGAAGTATCTTAACTCTTAGTTATATTTGCACATTTGGCATTGAACAACTGTTATGATGAAGCAGCTTGGTGGACAGTACAGTTAGTTCTATTTCAGATGGATTTTATCCCTTCCAAGCTGCAGCACTTTGTATCCAAATAGAGAAAGAATCCAATGTGCTGTAACACCACTGCCTTTTAATCAGTTGTATCGTCAAATAACAAAGAAAATCTGTGTGCGTTTGCGTGTGCGTCCTTCCTGTCTCTATGCAGTCACACCTGTTCTCTCTGTCACGATGTTATCAGACCCTAAACACCTGCTCCACCACCGAAGGTCACCAACTGCATAAAAGCGCTTCCGAACGCAGCGAGATGGGCATCTGAAAATACACTGCCTACGCGTCTAAATAAAAAGGGTCATGTTTTTCTTCTGCAGTCATTTATATGCGGCTCATGTCATCCTGCATGTTGCTCACAGGTGTCAGGCAACCCTGAATGTCAACTGAATATGTGGAGGGAGGTTGAAGAATAGAGAAGAATATGAGTTTTGCTTGTTGTTGGGATTCAGGGTGATGTGCCAAAGTGTCGGCCTCTTTTTCTCTAACTAAATAAAATCCAGTGCAACATCCTGTTTCACAGCTGTTAAATAAGGTCAACCTGGGTGTCATTTAATCTCTGTTTAAATGCAGCTGTGCTGTAAGGCCTCTGGGGTTTTCATATTTTATGTATAATTTTAGGGATTTGTTTTTTTGTTTTTTTTTGCTTCAGCACCTTCCCCCAGATATGTCTGTTGATGCAGGATCACCTAAACACCTAAACAGACCCACATGGTTCAGATCAAGGCATATTCATTTGTTAGAATCCTCCAGTTTAAGTCATAACAAGATATCGAAGTTCCCTTAATTTGCTTAATGACTGGCAATAAAAGTAAGCTGTTTAATTAAGTAGATCACAACAGATTCAACTTCTTTACCAGTTGCATAATTTTACAGCGCATATAACAGTTCAGTTAAGTGCATTGAGTAGTTGGGGGGGTCATTTTCATTAAAGTGGGATTCAGCTTTAAAAGGTTTTCTCCCAGCTGTTTTGTCACGAATAGTACATAAATGAACAGGAACAAATTTAATCAACACACTTTTGTTTTTTGCTTGTATCTTAATTTTATTGCCAAAACATTTAGACATGTTTTTCTTAGCCTGTATCTCCGAAAATAAAAAAGACAAGACAACAAGTATTTAAGGTGAGAAAGAACTGCTGATCTTAAAAAAAAAAAGGTAGGATGTAAGAGGTGGTAAAACTAAGATAAGGACGGGTTCCTGGTTCCTGGAAGAGCAGCAAAGGGATTCAACTACACTGTCTTCCTCAAACGTCTGGGCAATTAATTGCATCCGCAATTAAATCGTAATTTTCAAATTCCAGTGGTTCTGACCTTTGGCCACATTGTTTTTAATAAAGTGGTTTTTGGTACGTCCACAAGGACTGGGTCAGCCAAATTTCAGCATTGTAGCATCCAAGCCCCTCTGCAGGGTCTAAATCTTAGGCAACAGGTCCTGCTGGTGGGGATTTGCAAATATTAAAAAAAGTAGATGAAGTGGTGCTAATAAACTTAAAGGGGAACACCTTTTTTATACATTGGGCCTCGCT
>NW_015150560.1:582916-588498 GCF_000732505.1 Cyprinodon variegatus
GTTAATTGCAAAACCCACGTTATTTATGAAGCGAGGCATTGCAGAGAATGATATCCTCCAGGTTTCAAAGCATGCATTAAAAAAAAACAAAAAAAGAAACAATCCCCATTGTTTAACAGGTTCTTAACAAGGCTGCAGGACATTACTGCACTGGTTGGATTACTTTGTATTTAACTGAAAAAAAAAGCATTACATTGTTGTGCCTGTTGGTGTTTTTCACTCAGATATACTTCCTTTTCCAATCCTTAATGACAAACAAGGAGGCTTTTCTGACTGAAAACAATTCCAGCACTTCAAGCCATAACAAAAAAATGTGACAAGAACATTTCCACCAAAAGGAAGACATTTCACGCACTGGGAGCCTTTTGTGATGTGCTCTCTCCCTCCTTCCTACCCTCCCTTCTTTCTCCCCGTCTCTTTCCTTTGTGTGCGTAAATCATCTCTTCCCTGCAGCCTGTCTGTGATCATGTTGATGGGAAACAAAGAAATCATCTTGAATGGCACATTAATTTCCTCCTTTCTCCCCCTGCCCTCTGCCTAATGAAATCCCCTCTGCCACGGGGCCTAAGGAGCCACACTGGCAAGCCGTCACCAGCCAGTAAATATGTTTACCTTGGAGCTCTACACTAATGGACTGTTTACTAGGCGGTGGCAGCGAGGGGTGTTACGGAGGCCGCGCTTGTTGGGTCCAAGGTTGTGTGTTCCTTGGACCAAATGACGGCCTTTAACATCTTCTAATCTCACCAAAACAAAAACACCTGATATATGGAGCACATCGAGAAAAAAGCTGCAGCTAAGAACATTAATGCAAGTAAAGATTACAGAACAAGTCTATTTTAAAAAATACGGTCAGCTAGAACTTAGAGCTTGATCTTTACACATTGTTTAGTAAGAGATGCTGTTCTTTTTTTCTTTTGTTATTATCTATCATTTTGAAACTCATAATCCAATTTTCTTATATCTGACATAATTTCTTAAACTGTTTTTGTTTCAGTTTATAACTTCCGCACAGCAGGAAATGGACTCTTGAATCTGCTAGGTGAAAGATAAGCAAAAATAAACCTGTCTTACTCACATCGGTCCAGAGTAATATAGCAGAGGTTGGACTGAATTGTTGTTTTGCATCTTTAAATCCCAAATCCATGATGCATACATCTAACTTTACCGAAAAGACAGCAATCAGAGGCAAAAGAAGTGATTAACGGTGTGGAGAAATTAAGTAATTGTTTTATGCAACAGTTTCAAAGAAGAAAAAAGAGATTTGATTAACAATTATGTTTCATAATTGCCATTTTTGCCCTTGTGTTTTACATTAGCTGTGCAAAACTGACTTGCAAAACATGCAAGTTGACTCTCCAGCAATCCCTCTCACTGGGCATGTATGTAGCGACAGTGGAGAGGAAAACTCCCTTTGAACAGGAAGAAACCTCCAGCAGAACCAGACTCAGTGTGAGCGGCCATCTGCTGAGGCCGACGGAGGTTCAAGGAGACAGAAGCAGAGATACAAAAGTTAACTGTTAACGAGCTCCACAGGCGGCCCCTCTAGGAAACACACACCCAGGCAGACAAGCAGCAGGCCGATTCTCTTGTCAGATTATCAAAGAGATTGCATACAGTTAACCAGAGTAAAAGAAACAAGACTACGCTGGAAACCGGCCAAGCTCCAAAATCTATAAATAGAGATGTCGATGGCGGCAGCAGAGCTGATATTTCAATCCAGGATGGAGTCACAGCCGAACAGGAACAGACCAGATGAAATTACCATGATGAGAAAAAGCAGAGAGAGCAGAAGGTTATGAGTGGAAGTTAACAAATACAAGTGGTCCCAAAGCAGCCTGAACATATAGCAGCACAAATAAAGAAAATAGCTCAAGATAACCTAACTATATTGGATGAAGTATTAGAAAGGGAGAGCCACAAAAGGAACAAGGTAGAAGCAAGGATAAACACTGAAATTCTCCTGGATCGTGCTGCTAATCCTCTACCTCCACCTACCTCTCTACTTACCCAGCGACTAAGCAAACATCACTGTTTTTAACTATAAGCTTTAGCAAAAAGGAAAGTTTTATAGCTACAGTAGCAATCATCCAAATGGCCCTACCCAGTCAAACGCAGCCGAAAGCAGCCCAAAAGCAGCCCACTTCCCTGCAACTCCTAGCAAAATCTCCTAAAACTTCCAGCCACTGGCCTTCTTCCTTGGCATGCATTCTTTTTACTATGACTCCACCCGTTCACTGAATTACAGGGTCTGAAGAGTTAAGCTTCTCTTAAGATCTTAATGTCCACCAATGATGACACAAAGAATATTTTAGTACAAAGATTGATGTTCAAAAAGGAATTAGTCAAGGGCCCATCAAGGAAAGTCGGTAAATTTTGAATGGCTGCTACTGTATAGTCGATAGTCCTGTTCAGAAACATTTTTGTTATATAAAGTGAAATGGTCCTTCTACCTGAGAGTAGTCAAGCATGCTACATTGAAAACCACAATAATAATATAGGCATGCGTAGACTAGTTTCTCAGCATCCCAGTTGGACAGGATATTTCTAATTTTGCAATATTCCGATTAAAAAAAAAGGACATTTTAGAAACCTTTGATATGGGATTTAAATGACAGATCCTGATCAAAAGTAACACCAAGATTTTTTTCCTTTATTTTCCGTGATATATTTAATCCCATCCAAATGTAGTGACTGACATCCAAGAGTCATCCAGGGTTTTACGTCTTCATGACATGCCTGTAATCTATGTCAGCGGTCCCCAACCACAGTGCCGCGGACCGGTACCGGTCTGTCGGTCATTTGGTACCGGGCTGCACAGAAAAAAAATAAATATATAATTTATCGACGATCAGAGTCTCAGTGGTGTTTTATTTTAAAAAATACAAAACTTTAGGGTATTTTCTCCCAATTACATCAGTCGGTGCATCTGTGCCTCTTGACACAGGTTAATTCAGGTCTAGATTCATCCTATCTATAACATTCTATCTTTGTGAAGCGGGATTTTCCTGCGGTTACAGCGACCAAAACAAAGCTACGGAGCAGACTGGACATCAGGAGCACACTTTATGTCTTATTGTCTCGGATTACGCCTAGATGGGACCGGTTTGTTTCAGAGAAACAAGCTCAGGGCTCCCACTAATTCTACAAAATGGTTTATATATTTTTATGCTGTTTCTATTTGATTTTATGCCAGTCGTATCGTTTAATTTGATCGTATTTACCCCCCATACTTTAAAGGGCGGTCCGTGAAAATATTATCTGACGTGGCACAAAAAAGGTTGGGGACCGCTGATCTATGTAATGGGTTAGCTTCATCTGAATTCATAAGCAGATATAGCTGAGTATCATCAGCATTTTACTTATTTATAAATCAGTAAATCTCTGCAGTACAAGTTCAATAATCCAAGTCAACTACTGTCTAGTCTCCCTTTAGCTCTTTGCTGTGCAGATATTTTTATATCTCAGGGAAACATGCTCCAGGATATTATAATTTTTTTCTTTTATGCTTTTTAGGTGCTATATACACTCTTTTTATATTGTCGGTCGTATTTTTTACCTTTAATGGATCCTTGCTTTAACTCTTTGTACTCTATATAAGCTACTGGAACCAGAATTTCCCTGAAGGAGTAATCCCAACGGATAAATAAAGGTGTTCCAAGTCTAATTAAATTATCTTTATTGACCAGTCCACCTTGTCTAAGTGCCTTTTTAAGACTTGTAGGGAGACTGGTACCGATATCCTGCATTCAGCAGCACTGTTTGCATCCTTTGTTAATGTTTTACTTATTACTAAATTTTTCTTCATTGTTAATTATTTTTCATGTAGATGGAGAAAAAAAACAAAAAACAAATTCTGTATCAATCTGTATCAACTGTTGCACCATGCACCCTATGTTAAGCATCTGAAATAATTTAAATTTTTATAAATTTTGAATTTAAAAATGCTCCAATAATTTTTACTTAGAGCTTTAATTTAGAGTAAAACAAGCCATATTTAATTGTTTTTTAAACACACTATATGGTGTGTAATACTGTTGTTTGTAAACTATAAAATATGGACTCATATTTAGTTGTTCCTATTTGATTGATAAAATCTTCTCTCTTAAACCCAGTATAAAGCGGCATCCTATCTCATGAGCTGAATGAATCATCAGAGACCTGCTTGGGATAAATATGGAGTCTGACGGGCTGCGTTGGTCACTCACTGTCATCCAAGCATCCAGACACCCCACAACAATCATGTAGAGCACTTTAACTATCACCAGACACAGTTATGTAGGACTCCTGTTGTCACGAGAAGCTAAAGAGGTTTCAGCTTTCTTTAGGCTCATCGCTAGTTCCTGTCTTTAGATGGTTCGCTGCCTCGCCACTTATTTTTATACATATGTCTTAAGACATACCTACAGGAAACAACTTTACACTTTATTTTTTTGAAGAAGCTTAACTGAATTATTTATTTCAATAAATAAATCATATTTTGCCATCTCAACTCTCTGTCTTAGCCCCCTAATAGAATTCTGTATGCATCGGCTTGGTTGCAGTATACAAAAAAAGGTCTTGTTTTTATAACTCTATTATATCTGAGGACCTTAACAATTTTGAAGACATTTCAAGAAGTGGAAAAAATTCCAGAGGGGAATAAAATTTAAAAAAAATAAAAGTCTAACAAACCAAAACTTTTGCGACCCCATGCAGTACCTCCGGGACCCCCTAGGGGGTCCAAATTTACATGAGAATTTTTTTCTAAAAAATATTTAATCAGGTACCAAGTTCAGATTTAAATGGGTGCATTAAAGGCTTTAGTAAAGACGGTTTAGGCTGGGAGAAAAAAATTACAACTAATACTAGATTAGATTAGATTCAACTTTATTGTCATTACACAGGTACAGGTACAAGGCAATAAAAGGCAGTTTAGGTCTAACCAGAAGTGCAATAGCAGCAAGTGCAGGATAAATAATGGTTCCATAAGTACAGGACATGGGTTTTCTACTGAATGAGTACAGAGATGAATACTATTTTAAATAATGAATATAATATATAGATCACTAGTGTTATGAACTAAATTTACAGCTGGATATGTACCAGCTGTAAATTTAGTTTATAATACTTACCTACAGTTTGGGGTTTTTATTTTTCTTGGACGTTCCTTTATGTTTGGATTTCAACGCTCTGACCATCTTGACTCTAAAGGCAGCAAACAATATATGGAGGGAATTTTGTTCCATTATTGTTGCAAAGAACACATTTTTTAAAAAGGAACTTCAAAACATGCTAGTTACCGGAAATGAAACTTTGAAAAATATCTTAACCAGAAAAAGGTTTTGCAAGTAACTTTGCTATTTTCTCGTGTTTTATCTTTTCTTTTTGTTTGTTCAAACTTTATTTTTCCAATTTAATTGTTACAGATTTAGTAGTTTCAATTTCAACATTTCATATTTTTATTTTTGTGATTATAAATGCTCGGTCTTGACCAATAATAGAAGTTGCCAACGTCAAGCAGACCAATAGAAATGCGTCTGACTCCAGGAGGACAGCCCGTCCCCAGAAGTGAAGAGAACAGAATCTATAAAATTCAGTTTGGA
>NW_015150560.1:590415-592201 GCF_000732505.1 Cyprinodon variegatus
TCCAGAGTGTTGTTCAGCATGGGGGTGAGTAGAAAATGAAGGCTAATCATGTTTTGGGTGTACTATTCCTTTAAATTAATTATCTCTTTAAAGCTCATAAGAGACAAAAGTTCTTTACAATAATCCTCAGGAACCATAAAAATTATGAAAAAGTTATTTCTGCAAAAGTATTAAGAAATTAGGGAACAGAATAAATAAATACATATTCTTTGATAATGCTAGATTAATCCAAATGGTTAAAACTGAGTGAAACAGAAGAAAAATTATTATTTTAAAGAGCTAACATAGACAGAAGGGTGCAGATGAATACTGAGTTTGATTCTTTTAAAAGGGGACATAGAAATTAAAGATACATCTTAATATAAGTATTAATTATTATAAATAAATATTAAAATGTTTAAATTTAATTCTATCCTTAGCTTGAAAACATTCGAGTTTTCTGATCATTTTTTGGTTCCAGTCAGAAATATGGCTGCAGATCCTGAACCAGCTCCAGATAAAATAACACAGACTCACTAATGACAAGATCATAACAAAAACATAAACCTGGAGGTGGTAAAAGTGGTGGAAACAGCCCCTGTTGATGAAAATGGGTTCATTTTTTAAATGTGATTTATGAAAAATAACTCAGACACATAAATAACTAAGAAGTTTAAACAATTTTTTCATTTATTAAAGGAAAATACCATCCAAACCAACCCAAGTCTTTAGGAAAAGTAAACTCCTTTTAAACATTGAACTAACTGATTGCTTTTGGAAAGCTGAGTTACACTTTACTGTGGTTAACATTGAGAAATCACTTAAATAGCACTGCTATGACAGCATAAAGTAGGCTAAAAGATCAGTTGAAAAGGTTACAAACTCATTTTTAAGCCTGTGGGACTTTAGAGAACCACGCTGAAATCAAATATGTTTAAAGGAGAAAGCGTGGAACAGTAATGAAACCTCCCAGGAGTGTCTAGTCTACCAAAACGACTTCAACTTAAGGTCAGAGTTAATGATTTAACAGGAGGAACGTGACTTGCCAAAATGGAAGCCAGAACCACTGCTGACCCAGATGAAGATTTAACTTAAATTTGCCCGTCGAACATGGAGGTTGTGTAAATGTCTTAAGCTGCTTTGCTTCTTCAGGACTGGGAGGATTTCCCATATTTGATGGATTCATGTTTTCTGCTCTCTCCTTAAAAAAGGGAGCATCTGGCCATCAGCTCATGACCTTAGGCCTAAACACATTTAGGGTATACACCACTGTGATCAGAAGCAATAGTATATTTGGATAGCACTTTTCCTTAATGCATTGAAACTCCTCATTAATCTTTATTTTGTATTCATTTAGGCTATCTTAAGATATTACAGTTTTTGTTCCTTTTTATAGATCATCGGGAACATTTGAGAATGACAAATAAATGAAAACTGAAAGAATCTTCAAGGTACCAGATACCTTTCAGCGGTATATTCCTAGCTTTGGCATTGAGATCAAACAATAATATCATTAAGTGGAATTGAATATTTGAAATTATATTATATTTATTTAACTTTAGACAGCTATTAACCATCCAGTTAAATTAATATTAAAAGAACATTACATCCAAAGACTGTAACATCATCAATTTGCAGCATTCGATGCAACAGCAGATTTTGCAACAGCTTCTTCCCCACTGCCATGAGACTAGCCTCGTGAGACCATCCTGATCTCGCAAGCTTTCAAGGTTTCACTCGCAGATAAGTCTGGCTACTTTCCGTTAAAAAAAATTTGGAGTCGTTCACCAAACGAACGTCCAATCAG
>NW_015150560.1:592936-596954 GCF_000732505.1 Cyprinodon variegatus
AATATCCCTCCATTGTCTGCATACCAATGAAACATTCTAAGCTTGAAAGTTTTGGCCAAGATTTTATCAGATAAAATGGTCCCAAGCCTAATCCTTGAGTGACACCATGATTTAAAGCAGCTCTATTGGAATAGCAGCATTACAGAGGAGGAAATAAAAACAACAGGTGCGAGTACCGTGGACAATATATAGTACACCTCACTTTAAGCTACTAATACTTTTTTGAAAAAACTGGAAACATACATACAGTATATTTAATTCACACTGGGCTATAAGCAGCTGATATTTACTGAGCGGTCTACCCCCAAACCAGTAGGGGGAGCTCTACATATAGCCCCTAGAGTAGGGGGGAAGAAGAATGCTAGCTCCCGTTAGTTTGTTGACTCGCAGCAGCAAGAGCTTCTACTTAAAGATGGGCCTTCTAATTTTTTGATGTCTTCATTTCTTGTCTTTTAATTGGCAAAAAGGGGAAATGCTTTGTAATTTCGCTTGAGTACTATTTTAACCCTCACCGGCGTCACATCCAAGATGGCCGACTGTCATGGCGGTCCGCAAACAAGTGACCTGCCTTATGTATAAACTAAATATGAAATACTTTGCTCATGAAAATCTGACGTTTATTGGACTGGGCGACAGTGGATTGGGATGAAGGAGTTTTCCCTGCAAATAGAGGGTTGTCGGTTGAAGCCCCAGCTCCGGCTTTCATTGTTGTTGTGTCCTTGAGCAAGACGCTTCACCTGCATTGTCAGTGAGCCCCAGGGCAGCTGTGGCTACACTGTAGTTTTCCACAATCAGTGTGTGAGTGAATGCGTGAATGAATGTCGTGTAAAGCACTTTGGTCAAGTCCTCTGACTTGAAAAAGTGCTATATAAGTACAGGCCATTTAATATAATACACCATTAATAACATGTATTTAATGTAGTTATTGATTTTAGGCAGTAAAAAAGAGGAATTGTTTTCCAGTGTCCCGTTCACTCAGATTTTCTGAAAACTGTCCCATGGTGGAACAACCTGTGGTTGGAGCTCTGCGTGTTTGTAAACACATGAAGGCCCATCCATCATCTGGCTCCCTGCAAATTCTGTGCTGTCATCGCCCCTATGACTGGGAATTTGCACCAGTGACCAGACTTGTTTACGATGAAAACATGCTGCTGGTGAACTCTCTGTGATGCATGTGTTGGATTTACATCCAGTCCACATATTAACACGGTCATGAATTTCCATGTCAAATCTCTCCACAGGATGTTGCTTAAGGGTGTGATTTCTCTCCAGCTGAGATGGAGGATTTAACCCCCCCCCCTCTTCTCAACATTTCCTCACCCCACTCTGCTCCTCCCTCTTTTTTTTTTCCCCCTCCTATTTCCTTGACTCACACCCTTAATGTCGGCAGACTTCATCGATTGATTTCCCCTCGCTGTGACACATTTGGTGCAGCCGCATGTGGCCTATTAATTATATCCACAGCAGACTCTCGTCATGCTTCCTTTTTCTCAACAATACACCCCCATCCCCCAACGCACACACACACACACCTACACACACATATACGCTTTCATGCAACCAGGAAGCTACTTTATAACCCTGCAGATCAACACGATTTTGATACAGACTTTCGATACAAGCCTTGAGAGTTTGATTGGATGCAAACACACAGTTGCAGATGAGCAAAGGCTGAATTTGTGCTGCATGTGATCTAGCATACAGGTAGTTACCATCCTGTATGCAGCTTCATCTTAGAGGCTAATTGGATTCCACAGTTAACGGAGCAAAAGCTTTTAGTTGGCTTACGGCGAAATTATTTATCTCTAAAAAGGACAGATATATGGAGTGAACTCAGTGCCATTATTGTTGCAAGCAAAGGACATGTTTGATTAATGGAAATTTGACAGAAATGCTTTCCAGAAGTGAAATAAAAAAAAAAGTATAATTCAAAAAGGTTTTGAGAGAAACCATTTTCTCAGATTTTCTATTTTAGGTATCTTTTTTACATTTTATTTAAAAAAAGTTTACTACAAACCCAATACAAACACTCGCTCCTGATTAAAAAAAAAATGCTGTCGCTAATGTCCATACCGGCGAATAATAATTGTAATTATTTTAAGAAAACATGCAAAAACAACGTTTTGTAAATGGAAATGAATGAATGCAACCAAGAAAGTAAACTTTAAGAAAAGCCTTTATAGAAAAAAATATCTTTTTTACCTGAGATTTTATTTTTTCTGTTTTATTTTTAAAAAGATGTCATTCTATTTTAGGAACATATTTTAAATTTCATTAAAATTTAGATAAAAAAAATATTTGTAAGTTTTTTTTTCAGTTATTTATTTATTTTTTTTACTGCTCTTTGTCAGACCGAGTTTTACAAATGTAATCTTTTTTTTTCAGTTTCATTTTATACATGGCATTTGATGGGCTTTTCACTACACTAAGCAGCAAACTAGCCTTTCAATTGCCAACAGTACTGTATTTGCATTGGGCTGGAAGTGAAGAGAATTTGATCTGTGAAATGCACTTTGAAAAAACTTCAGGTTATGAAACTCAACCTGAGAAAGAAAAAAAAAAAGTTCTTTTAAAAATATGTAATCTGTAAAGAAAATTATGATTTGATTATGAAAATTTCATTTCTGGATTGGATTGTTTTTTTGTTGTTGTTTTTCAGATTTCTATTTACAAACTGTGTTCTTCACTTTCCAAAATATTGCAACAAAATTCACTCCATACATTTGGAGACCACGAGCGAGAAAACAGGGGCATGAAGATGGAGAACTTATCCTTTCGTTGCACAGAAAGTCTTATCCGTGCATTTTCCTGGATGTGTTTGCATCTGGCAAACAATGCAGTAAGCCTTCACTGCAGCCCTCTTATAGCCTCAAATCCCCAGTTTTTATATTTAGCTCATAATCACTATAATTTCCAAATTAGAGACAGCCTGGCCAAGTACACATTCCTTCTGTACAATAGCCCTAAACGCTGGTCCCGTCTTCTCCAAAGCCTCAGAAGAGAGACATGTTAAATATTGGAGTGATATTCAAAGAGCATCTACACTGATGAAAACAAGAGAGGCATGCTAGACAGCTGCCGTTTAGGATATTGTGCGAGCAGGGGAAGGGGGGGGTTGGGGGACACACAGATTAAAAGCAGATTACAGAGCCTTTCCCTCTAAGGGCCTGCATATTCCAGATTGTCAATGTGGTGGGATTGGGAGATCAACCTGGAAATTTTCATATGAAAAGATGTTTTCCATCAGAGATTAGCGGCTGTTGTTATTTATTGTTTTCTTCCCCCTCTGTCTGGCGGCATTGTTTAGCCTACTGTCTGCACAGTGAGCAAAGTAATGCGCGGAATGAAGAGAGCGGGATACGAAATAGGACATTCTAAATAGGAGGGCGAATTCAGAGCAGAGGATGGAGTACGGTACTGCAGTGAGGGCATAACCTCACAACCACGCTGTACATTTCAGCCTGCAAACTCCAGGGGCTCGTGCATAATTTATCATCGATTAAACTGAATACAGGCTGCAAGTGACTGAAAAATACATTAATCACACCATCGTACAATGTTGACAAGTGCTCTTACTCCATTTACAAGTACAGGTTTACTCAGATTATCATTAGTCTAAATATTATCACATACATTAGACGTGTTAAACCAATTTCTAATGTTTAATAATCTCATTTTTTTTTTGTTATCTATAATTATTCTAACAAAGCATACAAAATAACTATTTTTTTACCATCCCTGCTTTATTTTAGCTTCCTTAACAGAAACAAATCCCATGGATTTCACATCAGAAAATCATGTGTACCACATGTGGAATCACAATGTGCTTTTTTCATTTGACACATATAAAAGTACACACATAGGCCTACATTTGGATTTTTTATGTTTTATGTTAAAAGCACATGTGATTCACATGTTTTCCTGTGTGATTCCTCCAGAGATGGGAAGTAACGAAGTACAAATACTTCGTTACTGTACTCAAGTAGATTTTTCTGATATTTTTACTTTACTTTACTAC
>NW_015150560.1:597309-604397 GCF_000732505.1 Cyprinodon variegatus
GGAAAGTGAGTACTTTTGCCATCTCTGGTGAAAACGTGAATGTCTCTAAATCACAAGTGCATGTATGAAACTGTCATGATCTTGGCACTTATCACGGGCTTAATTGCTCATTCCATTCACCTGTCTAACTCTGCCTGGTTTCTAATCACTGCAGCGTAATCTCATCCACCTGCTCTTGCCTCTATTTAAGGCGCTTGGTTCCAGTTATCAGGGCCAGATTATGTTTTTCTCTCTAGCCAGTGGTGAGAGTGTTTCTCAGTGTACCATAGTGTTTCTGATTACCTGATCCTGACCCGTTCTGCCTCTCAACCACTGAGCTTGCCTGTTCCCATCTGAACGGTTTGCCTGAATTGTCTTTGGACTCCAGGACTTCTAGGCCAGCCTGTTCCTGTTCTGATCTGCTTGCCTGACCTGGCTTCAGACTCCTGCATGTACTTGACAAGGATTTTATTTGATTTTTACTTTTTTTCATTACCTTGAGTTGCCAGTGGTGTCTGAGGTAAGCTGGATGGCGGTCTCTACTGAGTATCCAAAACTACATATTGAACATAACACTTCAATTATTAGCTGTGACAGATCCATTTAACATGGATGCACTTGACGTCACACCTGCTGAACAGTGAGGGAACTTCTGACCTGAAGTAAATTATATAAAATAGGCTACAGGCTTATTAATTCATCATTAACTCAAAGATATTTTTCCGTAAAAAGTTACATAACATCTCTAAGTAAAAGTAGAAAGTACAATAAAGTACAACTTCTTCTAAACGTAATTTTTTTGTAAAAGTTACCAGAGTAAATGTAACTGATTTATTTTAACTAGTCTACATAGGGTCATTTTATTTATATAGCGCCGATTCACAACACATATCATCTCAAGGCACTTTACAGATTTATTTCAACCAGATCATCCAGTCAGATTGGTTCAAAGTTTTCTATCTAAGGAAAACCAGCTGATTGCATCGACTCATTGACTCAACAGCAATCAGCCAGACCAAGTAAAGGAAAACTCCCCTTTAACAGGAACCAGCACCTATGATTGGTTACTGTGAGGTGCTGTAATTGTTGCTGAATACTTACAAACATCCTGCATTAAAATATGTATCATAAAATTGAACAAGTGATTGTTTTATGTGCAAATACAGTAAAATGTGCAATTTTATGAAATCAAAGGTCATAATTTAAAAAGCATTCACAGGCTTGACCGTGTCACATAAGATTTTAAAATAAAAAAATAAAAAACAATTGTGTCACAGTTAAATTATGATATATTATATATATTATAATATAAAAAAACAAACAAAAAAAAAATATATATATATACCGGTATATATATATATATATATTTTTTTTTTTATATTATAATATATATAATATATCACAATTTAACTGTGACACAATTGTTCATACAGATAAATAAATAGTACAATAATACAAAAATAAAATAAGACAAATGAATAAAAATGATAGATATTATCTTAAACATGATCTTTTTTGTGCATTTTTCGCCCTTTATTTATTTCTTTTATTGAAATATAGATACGATAACCTCTATGAAAACCCCCTTTGAAAAGAGCTTCAACAAACACAACAAAATGTTTGATATATTAATGGTAGTGAAGTCAACAGTGGTGTTAATCATCTTTTAAATGATGTTTTGTTTCTGGTTTTAAAGGAGAATGATGTAATCTGTTGTAATTTGGATTTAAAAGTAATGAAAGACAAAAAGCCAGAGTTATTTTACAGAAACGTAATTTTCCTTGATTACTGTGGTTTAAGTTAAAAGTAACAGGATCAAAAAATAAACAAAACTGTCAAAGACATGAAGAGTTATAACCAAGGTGTGCAATTAGTGGAAATAGTACAACATATCAGGCAGATTGAAATGAAATATGAGGAAATGTAGTAAGAAGATCTATGTTTGGTAATGGATGAAAACATCCCCCGAGGCAACTGATTTTAGCCACTGCTGGTGCAAATGTATGTGTTCCGTTGCTGCATCTGTGAACACATCTGAACGTTTGCTCACATGTTGGGGTGTGTATGCGGGGTGGCACATTAGCGGGCTGGTGTGTCTTCAAAGATGATCCCGTGCCAAAGAGGGAAAAATCCCACAGGGTGAATCAATAGATTGTGCTGGATAATGGAGGCCTGCTCAGACAGCTGTGCTCTGTGTCTCTCTGCTCGCCTGGCTGCCTGAATGAGTGGACGGCTGGCTGGCTAACTGGCTGGCTTAGACGCTGTAGTTAGCCCACGTAGCATCCCGCTGTGCCAATGCATAGTTTGATATGTATCGGTCAGCGGACGACACCCACTGAGAGACTCCACTGATCACACAGAATTGTTGGTTCCCCTCATTTGATGAAAGAAAAAACCACCATGGTCACATAAATTACTTGTATCTGACAAATTATGCGATGACTACAAAAATCCATGCAAATGAACAAATGAGAGTCAGACATTTTAGCCATGCTTCAACATGATTATATAAATAAATTGATGAAACGGGCTTGGATAAACATTATAGTACCCCTCTCTATGTATTTTTTACTCAACCTTTTGAGGAAATCACTGCAAACAAATGATTCCTGTAACTTTCATTGAGACTTCTGCTTCTCTCAGCAGGTATTTTGGACCACCCGCTTCCTCCAAAGATGCTCTGGAAGATTTAGTTCAGGGCTCACGGCAGGCCACTCCAAAATAGTCTGATATTTTCCTCTTAGTCAGTCTGTGTGTTTTGGATCATTATCCTGTTGAAAACCCCTGAGTGTGACTGAGACCAAGCTTTCTGACATTGGGCAGATAGTCTGGAGATTTCATTGCACAGTGTAGATATTCAAGACACCCTGTGCTAGATGAAGAAAGGCATCCCATATCATAACAGATCCGCCTCCATGTTTCATGGTAGGGAAGTGTTCTTTTATTGATGTGCTTTATTTTTCCATCTGTGATCATAGAGCTGAGATTTCATCAAAATAGGTTCCATTTTTGTCTCCTCTGCCCGTAGGACATTCTCCCAGGAGCTTTGTGGGTTGTCAACATGTGGTTTGTTTCCAACAATGGTGTGCTTCTTGGTCGTTTCCCATTAACTGCTAGTGCACATTGTCAGTAATCCAGGTCATAGTCATTCCAAAAGAGGTAAAAAAAACAATCCACTGAACTTTGTTTTAAGGTTTGAAGAAATTTCTCTTCCCATCTAGGAAGCTTTTTCAATTCACATTGTCAGAAATAGTGTTGAGTTTGAGGCTTTATAGAGTGGGCCAAAAACAAAGCCTTGTATCGGCTTAGAAGACATGCAAATTGAACCAGACAAACAGGTCCGCCCCTTTGAAATGGGGGTCGTTTTGAGTTTATTGTTTGCCTGAAATACCCAATACCTGTCTATGTCTCTGAAAGGGGGATCATTAAGTCCAGTTTGGCTCAAACAGCAATAGACGGTTTATTGTGACTCTGGTTTTCCTAGAGCTTGAACTTAACCTTTAATCTAGTTATAAGTTCTTCTGAGCTGTTACCATTTATATTATCCTTCTCTAATTCATAATAATTTTCCCTACAGCGGCCACGGAGGTTGGCTACGGTCTCATGGATCTTAAATTTCTGAATGATATGTGCAGCTCTAGTCACAGGAACTGCTGCTTGGAAAATGGTCTTATAGCCTTCACTTTTAACATGCTGGTGTATTTCCTCTAGTTCATGTTGAGTGTGGTACACACCATGTGCACAAATAGCACAGTGACTACCTGTATCCTTATATATAGGCCCAAAGAGTACACATCTAGATTCAACATGCTGATGAAGATTTTCAGCCATCCAGGTCATAGACACTCCGTAAAAATTCAAAAAAAAAAATATCCACTGGACTTGGTTTCCAAGATTTGAAGACGTTTGGCCACCTCTCCAGGAAGCTTTTTCAATTCAAAATTGAGATATTTTGCTTGGAAACATGCAAATGGTAACCGATGAGTGGGTCGTTTGGTCCCATTGTTAGCCTGTAATATCTGAAACCTGTCTTTGATTCTGAAGGATGGACCCCCCCCTTTAATGAAGTGGCGAAACGTCTTCAAATCTTGGAAACCAAGTCCAGTGGATATTTGTTTTGAACTTTTACGGAAAATCTTGATTCAACATTTCAGTTTTTACACATAATTTTTTGCGTCTTTTCTAGGGGTACCATCATTTTCTTCAGTTGTTTTATGAGTTTATCTTTTTAATAATTCCGCTAAAGGCCAGTTGAAATGCAATATTTGACTTTCATCTGTTATTTTTTTATATAATTTGTATCCATTATATTTTCTGTGACCATTGTTGGTTTTCTTTCATTAAACGAGTGGGTCAATTTTGTCCGCTTACACACCTAAATTTCAACACTGTGGAACATTAAAAGGATATTTCTGTTGTATTATATGGTATTTTGGGGGGTTTTATTGGAAAAAGACAACGCATTCTCTAAATAAATGTCTGGGTTTGTGTTTGGATTCTGATTCTCATAAAAAAAAGAAAATTTGACATTTTTGGGTGCATCAGATTAACTTTAAAATGGTCTCTCATTGAAAAACTAATGACCCTCAATGTTTGGGAAATTAGTCTGTTGACCTTAAGACAAGAGGGGAACTTTTGGACATTGTGTGTCATGTCAACCTGTAGAAAAGAAGCAAGGCGCTCAGACCCCGGCAGAAGACATGATGCTGTAAGTCATCATGAGCCTGGATGTATAGCTCAGGAAGAGGATTAGAGTAATATTCCCCAGAGGCCCGGACACTGGTGTTGGAATAAGCCAGAGGATGAGAGGGTCTAAGAGGGGACGATGACAGAGGGAGGAAGTGGGCAGGAGGAGGGTCAAAGTTCAGCTGAACCTTTAATGGGGAAGCTGGGCTTTCATCTTAATTAAGAGCATCTTGAGAAACGATTGGTTTCAGAGGGGGTGCGGTCTGTCGTCGTTTGGTTCACATCTGGCTGAGGCACATCAACAAGTGTTCCAGGTTTGGCTGATTAAGAGTCTTCCAGGTTAATTTTTTAGCTTAAGCTTCATGTTGCATGTGTTGAAAAACTAGCAAAGCATTTTAAAAAAGGAATATCAAAGCTACAGTCAAAATGAAAGTGGTGATAATATGGTACAATTTTAACCAGACAATTTAATCTAACAGTTAGTTAGGAGTTAGAAGTTAGAAACCAAAAACTTCTGAAATCAGAATTACTTTATTATTTCCTTGCCGGGGAGATTCTTTTCTTGCAGTGCAACCATTTACAGAAGAGAAAAATAAGAGTTAAAGTACAATAGAGCAAAATAAAATAATAGTATAAAAAGCATGGATAAAATAAAAAGAAATGGTAAAATTACAACCCATTGAGTAGAATTACACCCTTCCCCTATAAACGGTGTAAAATAGGATATAAAAATAAAATAAGATAATAATAGAATCATATAAGATAAGGAAAAGAATTATATTATATGCAATCAACATTAGTTATAATTTACAATGCTGCTCAGTACAATTAGAATTAGACTTAGAGACTTAGACAGTACTTTATTGATCCCTTGGGAAGACTCCCTCCGGAAATTAAAGTTACCAGCAGCTTACAGGGCAAAAAAGTATTAGTTAAATTAAAATTAACTATTGCCCTGCTGAGTTATAATTATTGCACATAATGGTGTTATTGCCCATAGTGAAGTAATATGACATAGGACAATATATGAGAGGATGACTTTAATGTATTTTGATTACTCAGCAGGGCAATTGTCCAAAGCAATACTACATCTAACAAGCTAACAAAGAAAAGATAGAAACAAATTAAAGCATGACAGGCTTTTTTTTTTGAGTGGCCTAGTCAAAGGCTGGATTTATTATTTTTTTTTATTGCTTTATATTTTTTTCATCTTTTATCGTCATTACACTGTCACAAGTACAGAGCATCGAAATGAACTCTCTGCATTTAACCCATCCTCTTGAGGAGCAGTGGGCTGCCATTGTGCGGCGCCCAGGGAGCAGTGTGGGGTTAAGGCTCTTTTTTTCAGGAACCCATTGTGGCAGTCTGTGGGAGTGAGATTCCAAGCGCAATGCCGCCACTCCCATTTAATTCCTATTTTCTAGTATGAAGTTAAACAGGGGCTGCTCAGTGGACCAGTGAAGCAGCAAGAAGGTTCCGGGTTCGATTCTCGGCCCGGAGTATTTCTGCATGGAGCTTGTATTTTCTCACAGAGCATGCGTGGGTTCTCTCCGGGTACTCCGACTTCCTCTCAAAGTCCAAAAACATGACTGTTAGGTTAATTGGCTTCTCTAAATCCTCCTTAGGTGTGTGTGTGTGTATGAATGGGTGTTTGTCCTGTTTGTCTCTGTGTTGCCCTGCAATAGACTGGTGACCTGTCCAGGGTGGACCCCGCCTCTCGCCCATAGACAGCTGGAGACAGAGACCAGCACCCCTCGCCACCGCAGCAGGGATAAGCGTGACAGAAAATGGATGGAAAGTTAAACAGGTGGCTCATACTGATAAAAATCTCCATGGTGACTAAATTAACTTAATCAACAAAGATGGGAAACAGAATTCCTTCACAGCAAAGAAAAGGACCAATATTTACAAAAAGGTGAAAACTGGAAACAGAAGCCATTTTGATGTGATTTGGTTATATTTTACCTTTCATTGCAAGGTTATTTTGAAAAATTCTTTAATAAAATAATTACAAAACTTCTGCAATGGATTTAATCAAATAAACTCCACCTGATATTTACATTTATTTGAGGATCTGAAACTGTTGTTATAAAATAAGAAAGCATATAAGAAAAGAAATATGTGAGGATGCCAATACTTTTTCACAGCATTGCACTGTATGTGTCAGATATTAACAAAAAGACACTAGCTTGTTTACTAATTCACAACGGAGGTCTTCAACAGGGGGTCCGTGACCCCTAGGGGGGCCACAGAGGTACTTGCGTGGGGGTCGTGAATGTTTTGGTTGATTAGCCTTTTTTTTATATTCCCCCCTGCAATTTTTTCCACTAATAGAAATGTCTTTAAATCCACATTAACATGAATTCAACAGACTGTAGTAAACAGATAAATGGAGGCAGAAGATGTCTTTCAGTCATCAATGC
>NW_015150560.1:606688-608266 GCF_000732505.1 Cyprinodon variegatus
TTCATCGTTGGATTGCCAACTTGAAGAGGGAGGATTTGCCATCATACTTCCGGCCATAGAAAAAACCCGTAATATGTAGCCAACATTTAGAAGAAGAATGTTTTCAAGATGACTTGGATAATAGCGCGTTGTGACAAACACCAGATACAGCACTGGGACTTGATCAACAGCCGATACCGCACCGTGACGTCACAAACCAGTAGGTGGCAGTAGTGTTCTTTGACAAACATGGATGCCTCCAGTAAAGCACATTCAGATTAAAATTACTCTAAATTAAAAACACTGATCATTTATTGAACAGGATGCAATAATTTCATATTTAAAGTACTTTCAGAAGTTTTAATTCTGAATTTTCCTTTAAGAGGTGGATAAAAGGTGTGTGATTAATTAGCAAAGAGACAAAAAGAAAGATAACATAAGTGTAGTATTGAATAAAAAAAACTCCTCCTCCTGTTATGCTGATAAAATTATTAAGGGATCTATGAGGAGCAAAAATTATTTTTTTTTTTCAACCTCCTGACATCCCCAGCCGCCACTAAGAGCCATACGGTTACCCACAATCCTTTGCAACAGGACATATAAGCAGCCCACTTAACAGAGTTCAACAAAAATACATTATTTCCTCACATGCTAATGTTTACACCTTCATATTTCATGGGTTTTATAATGGAGCAACTTTTTTTTTGTAGTTTTGGGTTTTTTTGAGCAACAGCAATCATGTGTGTCTGTTTGGTTATGAGGTCCATAAGAATTAAGGCTGTGTGGATTTAGCATTTCAGTCCTGATTGTTTTTCCTATCCTCGATAGTTTTCTGTCTGTTGACCCCACAAAAGGTAAAGTTTTAGCAGCTAAGAACAGGAAGTAGGAGTTTGAGTTTTTTTTTCATTTATTTTAATCAAGCCACAAACTTTGCAGGAAAAGAGAAATGTATTTTTTTTCTCAAAGATGTAAAAACGAGAATGACGGTTTTCTTTAATCATTCATTTTATACCTTTAATGAAATCCTGAACAAAACTCCTTACAAGTCCTTACTGGCCCCTCTGGTCTGCAAATCACCATCAAATTTCTTTGATACGATACAACAAATGTGCTTCCCAAAATGTTTGTCAAGAACAATCCTCAAGAAAAGATTGTGTCAATCTTGCAGCACTAGAAGAGGAAACAAACATTTCTGTTCTTGCAGCGTACGTCTGTTTATAGAGATGTTTCAAGGTAAAGTATCTGTTTTGTTGTTCATTGGAAACAGCTCATAAGCTAGGCTGCCATCTTGTGAGTGGCATCTAGTCCATGTGTGCCTTATAGAGTGAGATTTTGGGAGCTGAAGTATGGACAACTTAATAATACTAGAAAACTCAAGAACCAAAATCTTATCTACTTACTTCCTTATCTAAGTAGCAGCCTTTAAGAATGAAAAAAATACCACATCTTATTCACAAAATCACACGTTGATTTTCGTGTTAATTAAAACAATCATTATAAGACACCAGAGATGGGAAGTAACGAAGTACAAATACTTCGTTACTGTACTCAAGTAGATTTTTTTTATATTTTTACTTTACTTTACTACTTATTTTTATG
>NW_015150560.1:611382-613120 GCF_000732505.1 Cyprinodon variegatus
TGAGGTATATCTATGATGAAAATTACCGGCCTCTCTCATCTTTTTGAGTGGGAGAACTTGCACTATTGGTGGCTGACTAAATACTTTTTTGCCCCACTCTAAGTATGTCTTGTCTACAAACACCCCTGACTCAGGCATTGTGTGGCCTTGCAGGTGAAACAGATTTAGTGAAAAACTTGTATTATAAATAAAAAGCATCAATATATGAAATAGGAGAAATCTAAATTTTCACGAACACACAGAGTTTCATCATCCGATGTTGGTTCCTTTTGAATTCATGTGAGGGTCTTTTTGATTAGACGTATCAGCCTTTCTCCACCGTGGTGAGCCCCAAAAGGGTGTATCTAATTGATCTGTTTTTTAATTACTATTATTTTAAACTTACCATACCCCTAGAGGAGAAAATAGCTACTTGACACCATGCCTGTGTAAATGTAGATCACAACCTGATCGTCTGAATGCAGATTATACTTAACAGGGAGTCACTGTTAAAGTAGGTCAATAACGGAGCAAGAACATATGGGTCACATCAGATGTACCGTGAAGGGTTCAAGGCACAATGTTACATTGCATTGTACTGAGCTGCTCGGGTGTGTGTGTGTTGGGGCGTGTGTGTGTCATGTAGATCCCTGACTGTGCTGCTCGTGTCAGATAATGGGGACATCACTGAACCATGACACCGAAGCAATCAATGGACATCCAGTGGACATCTGGTGAGTGAAGGTATGTAAAGTATGTATGTGAGTGAGAGCACAGTGTATTGTCCACAGCGCTCTGGGTCATATAACACTGCACTGCCTAAGTAACCAAAGAGGATGGTTCCTGTGATATTTTATTTATTAAAAACATCAAGTGCAGGTGTCAGAAGTCCCATCTTCAATGTCCTGTAAGCAGAGTTTGCTATGATGATTAATAAACTATACATTTTTCAAAACAAAAACTGTTAAATTGATTTGAATAAAAAGTTACTGCATCTTAAAGTGGCATAAAGCAAAAAATTAATATTAATAATTAAAAAAAACCCATACAGAACGAGTCTGCCTGTGAGACAGACAGACAAAAATGCATAAATACAGAAGCAGGGAGAGATGAGAGCTAGTGTGAATAGGAGGGAGAGAGAGTATGCTGAATCCCACTCAGACCACCTGCTCATCAGTTCCTCTGGCACAACGGATACTGTCATTGTCCACACAAACACAAATACACACACGCACACACGCATTGAAATCTCAAATATAAAAAATCTCCCGGTGCGTTTGCAGAAAGCCTTTCCCAGTCCCTCCCACATCAGATGCTGGGCACTGAGACTTGATTTAAAACTGTTAGGTGCCATTCAATATGGGCCTGGTTGGGAGCCAAGCCTCGGACATTTCTCAAACTCACCTGCACACTTTCTTCTCCCAGAAGGCTCCGGCTTATCCTTCTTTTGATCGCGCTGCGTACTGTAAATCAACATTGGTACTTTATTTTATCTGATCAATTTGAAGAATACTCTAAGTGGGAGAATTTCCCATTTAATTTGAATATTTCTGTACAAATATTGAATATTTCTGTACAAACAAAGACACTTAAATAGAATATTCTGTATAAGAGAAGACAATTTTAGATCCTAAAAAATGAATCATGTTGTCTTTTAAGACTTGTTTGAATATGAATATTAATGAAGGTGTTGAATCCAAGTGAAATACGTTCCTTAAAGCTACAGTGTGTAATTTTTAGCGACATCTAACGTCCAGAC
>NW_015150560.1:615835-621763 GCF_000732505.1 Cyprinodon variegatus
CCCGACCCAGGATAAGCGGAGGAACATGGATGGATGGATGGAGGATGGGGGGATAATAATAAACACAGTCAGATAAACTCAAATCAAAATAAACCACTGCCCACCGTGGAGCCAAGGTAACCATTCCATTATTAAATCAGATGACGATGATTTTTATAGTTGATTAATTACAATTATTTATCACTAATTGTTTCAGCCCTAATATGAGCAAGAAGCATATAGGTAAACTCTTTTACAAATATTTGTTGATACTGTTTTCATGACTACCTGCTGGATTTTACACAGCTGAGACCGAGGAGGTCATTTGGAATCTCAATTATATGGATAAATAATGAGCTTGCTGCATATTGTGTGCTCAATATTTTAAGTTTTGCCTTTTGATTAAAATGATATACAATTCAAATTCTCAATGATATCGAAATATAATGTATTGTGTCGTTCATCAGGTTTAGTATGCTTAGTTTCTTGGATTTGTACATCATTAATTATTATAAAGCCGCAAAGGTTGTTTTTCTAAAGATAGTGGAAATTGTTCAAGTCTTAACCTAAAGCTGTAGAAATGTTACAGAAAGCTGTTATTCCATATTTGGAAGCAGAAACTTTTGCAGAGCGTTCAAAACATAGCCGTTGTTATTTTAGTCATTTTGTTTTTTTTGTTTTTTCTGGCATTGCCTTGAAAAACACAATCTGTCTCCACAGTACCCCAAATGCCACCTCCCCCATCTATTATTCTCAATTGAGGGGATTCCATTGAAGAGACAGGTGCAGCTATGCATCAACCATACCCCCTGGTGAAGAAGAAAGTCCACACACAGTCGCACCAACACGATATATGACACACATGCAGAGAAGCACAAGCATATGTACAAGCACCCTCCACCCACGCTGACCGTGTATTGTTTGGTCACAGTATGCGTGTGTGGGTACACTCAGGTACCCAAGGTAATGGCACCTGGGGTTATTCAGGACTAAATGGCAGCTCTGGCTACACCGCAGCTCACAAAGTGCTTGTCTGAGCACCGCAGAGACTAATGCGCCCGTGCACACAATGTCTCGCTCAACTACAAAGGACAGGTGTGTGCGTGTCACCAAATTGTCCCCCCGTTGTCTGGGCCTCTCTGAGTGGCAGGCTCTGTCCATTAGTCGCAATTTAACAGGATGATCAGAGTGCTTGAAAAGGGCCACATCAAACAGGTCTGGAGAATCCCAGGTGCCCGACGCAAACGCGGGCATCAGCAATAACCAATCCCACTTACGGGCCCTAATGTATTCTGTGAAGGAAATGAAGATGTTCCTCCTCTATCCAAGGCTCTTTTGTTCTGCGGCGCACAGACAGGAGGGATTGTCTCAAAGTTCACATGATGTCTGCGTGATGAGAGCGGCCAGGGCAATTATCTTTCCGAGATGCATATTAATATTTCACTAATGGAAGGATGATGGTCCCGTTATGGAGAAATAATAATATACTGCAGGGCTGATGTTAAGTATCAATGCTGAGCAAATGCTATAATCTTTGACACAGGTTTTCAACCTTCTAAAAACATAAAACTGCTTTTTACTGGTTTATTAGTAGTAGTATTAGTTTTCTTTTTTTTTAAATTACAACATTGTTAAAAAAGATGTGATACCATTTAAAAAAGTGTGTTTGTACTGCTACCTGAGGTCAAAAGAGGTCAACCAGCCTTCCCATCTTCTTTAACTCAAATAATAATGGTGTAAATCAATTCAGCTATGTTTGTTCAGCAAAAATGTCTATTTGAGCTTATTTAAAGTTATCAACCAAGGTTCGAAAGTCAGGAATGTAAACCAAAAACTCCTCATTAACCAAATTAAACAATGCCTCTGTAGTTTTAAAGATATTAATGATTGGTGTTTATCACTTTGGTTATGTTTGTGCTGCTCCGTGAAACGTTGTTGTTTGTGCTGTTATTTAAAAACGTATTGACAAAAGTTGAAAAGTGAAAAAGGTTGAACTCTCGTCAAAACCAAGGTTCAACAGATCCTCCTGGGATGCTCCCAGTGTTCTGTCAGACCAGCATACCCATAGTCAATCCCTGTTTATACCTTTAGTTTATACCTTTAGTTTTGTATGGAAAATAAACATTAAAGTAGCTCAATGGGTGTGTATCCCTTTAGTCATGTACAAAAAAACCGAATTACTTAATATTTGGTGTTTTTTGACGTGTATGGTGATCTGACCTTAAATACATTTTTTTTTGTATACGATTAAAGGGATACACGCCCATTGAGGGAGTTTAAAGTCTATTATTCGAACAAAACTAAAGAGATAAATGCAAATCTGAAGTTTTGTGCATGCGTATTGACTATGGGTATGCTGGTCTGACGGGGTATGCTTATCTGACAGAACACCGGCTATGGGGAGTAGAGAGACTACATCTGGATCACAGTAACTTCCCTTGGAACCTTTTGTCTGTGCAGAATTCAAAACTGTCATCCTGCTTTGGGAGCAGATCAACAGTTCCCTCCGGACTACCTCCTTGCCTTACCTCTGTGGTCCTGAGGTAAGGCAAGGAGGTAGTCCAGAGGGAACTCAGACAGGAGCGGTGGGAGAGCAAGCCTACTGTCACAGTGGGGTGGAGGTTTGACAGGACCCAAATGCAGACACAGAAGCTGAAGGTTGTTTCTTGCTGATTTATTCATCCAAAAAGGCAACAGAAGCAAAAATCCAATAAAATAGAAATCCTCCAGATCCACAAAAAAACAGGAAACCAAAAAACTCACTTGAAGGGGAAGAAATGACGACAAACCAGCAACAGTGACTGAACAGGAGGTGCACATATGGGAGAGAGAAACAAAGACCAGGCTAATCAGCAGAGTGGGAGCAGGTGTGAACAGAGGAGTCTAGAAGGGAGCAAGGAGAAGGAGACTGACACAAGAGGACTTCCGGGAGACTTGGGATGTCTGCATGCACGTGGGCATTGTCAGTTTCACTATAGCTCTGGTGAATTTCAATGGTGAAGTCCTCTGGAAATCTTCAATAATTGTTGTTGATTGCAGATGTGTCTAGTAGTTCCCATTGATTTAGCTTGTAAAGCGGGGAGAATGGCGCTAGGCTTACCGCACCGTGACGTCACCGCCAGAAGATGCCAGGAGGCAGGGGTTACTATATTTGGGCAAAAATGGCCGCACCCAGACTCAGCGATCGCAACGAAAATTATAATTTTTTTTTTTACTGATTAACGCTAAATTCATTCAATCACTGCGAATGTATTCTTTTGACTGGACTTTTTCTTTAATTTTGTATCTGTTCATTCTGCAGAAAAATTGAAAAACGTATAATAATATAATGAAATAAGGAACATTTTGGGAGGAATATAGTTCTATAAAAATTTAGTTTAATAAATCCATTGAGGAAATGATCCAGAAACAGGTGCCTTGAAAACCGTCTCTGCCTTTTATGATATAAAAATCTGTCGTTGAAAATAGGTCAGGGCTCAAGCAGGACAGCAGAATTGGGACCAAAAGGACACAATCTCTCGGATCCTCTTGTTGATTTATGACCACTCGTCTGCCCCTGCAGTGACCTTTATAGGTGTCACCCAGACAGAGATCCAGCGCTCAGGCAGAGATGACAAAGCTTCTCTCTGAAGGTCAAGCCCTGCCTCGCAGCTACATCCTCTGAAACCCAACATGTGCACTGGACACAGGCTCTCTAACTGGGCTTACTCCTTCTGGGAAAAGGCTGTAGCTGCAGGCTGCAGGATTTTGACACTAAAGCAATCATAACCACCTGCTTGTTGACGTGCACCAACTGTGATGATTTCGCAGGCTCACCTCTAAGGCTGGTATTCATCAAGCTTCATACAGTGCAGATCCATGCTGGATTCTTCCATTTTCACACAGTTTTTTTTTCTGATTTCAGCAAAGTTTGCCATTAAAATGTACAATTTGCTCAAGATTGTCAGCAAGGAGAAGCAATATTGGTGTCGCATCCAGTGTTCGTCACAGCCGAACATTGAGTGATGAGCTTCGGATACACATGCATTAAGAGATGAAGAAAGAAGGAGAGGAGGAGAGGCAGACTGGGTCCTTTTCCACTGACAGGTGTGCAACACTGGCTGGCCTCTTTGAAAAGCGTTTATTTCCTTAGCAACTGGATGTCAGCTCAATTCAGCCAGGCGATTTTAGCAGATGGCTTGGTAAATACCTAACCATGTGTTCATGCGGAGAAACTATAATGCATCACGACAAAACAGACGCACATTTCCCCAACCTCACACAACATCTTGACACAAGGAAATCGTTGGTCTCCCTTTTTTTTTTTACTTTTTAAAGCTGTTCTCTTTCAAATAAACAGAAGACATGTCTTCCATAAATGACAAGGTTTATAGTTTGTTTTGGCGTATTAGTCAATTAATACATCCATCCTGAAATCAATTATTATTTAAGACATTGATGTTTCTAATTCTTTCTAGTAAAGCTGTTTGTTAAAATTGGGGCTCAAGCTTAAGTTTCCAGGTTTTGTTAGACAGACTGAACTTAACAAACACATGGATCAATAATAGAAGTGTGACCAGTGATAGGTAAGCGCCTGTTTACGAGTTAGGCCGGGCATACACTGCGATATTTTAAATCATTGCACGCAGCTACAGCTCAAACAGTATGATGAAATCGCAGGGTTTGTAAAGATCTCGGCACTGATTCCGGGCTGATCACTCAGTCCATACACCTGCTCTGCTCCACCTGTCCGCAATCAGCTATGACCAGCGTCACCTGTTCCCATCACTATATAATCCCCATCAGACCAGTCCTCTGTACCCGATTATCTCGTCCAAACCCGATAAGAATGTCCAGCATCTCTTTGAAGTATCTGTTGTCTGCCCGTTACTGACCTGATCTGTCTTCTGATACCAAGCCTGCCTGATCCCTTTCTGACTCTGCCTGCCTGGATATCCTCTTTCTGCCTCTGGATCTCTGAATCAGTCTGGTCGGACTGCATGCCCCCCTCTCTCTGGACTTCGGAGAAGCCTCGCATTAACTGTCAGCCTTCATCTTCTGGATCACGAACTGGTAAAACCTCACACAATCCGCCCGCCTGTCTGCTCCCGCTCTCCAAACAAGCTGTTAAATAAACTGTTCTAATGTCACTAACCTGTCTTGGCTATATTTGGATCCAGCCTCAGTTTCTTTACAGGGTTTAAAAGTTCGTGATGTATGTCGCGATCTACCTGCTCACACTGTACGTCTAAGAACCACACGTTGGACTCAGTGCCAATACCTGGCGCCGGTCGAACTCGTCAATCTGGAAGAAGAAGAACTCTGTTGTTTGTGCAGTGCTCGAGGTTCTGGTAAATCGGCTCGTAGCTCTGCTTCAACAGCAGGATTTGTCCACCAACACCTCTCGACGGCCGGAAGAATTTCAAACATGTTTCATTTTCTCTCAACCTTACGATTCCTTATCGGCAGGTGGTCATTAGAGGCTGATCGCCCCTCGCTACCCACTGTGTACTGCACGACGCAGGACTCATGATCAGGCTGAAAGTCTGCATATCCATCTGGAAACCTTGAAGTAATTTTGGGAAGGGGCGAAAATACTGGTTAGATGATTGGCCTATGTTGGTGATAGACGGGCCAAATAAACCAATCAGATCAACGAAGAATATGACGTACTAACAGACAAACCATGAAAACACAACCACAAGCCAGGCTACTCTTGACGAAACTAGTCGGGAGAAGAGCAAACACATCTTTTCCTCCGAGAAAAGCCTCAAGAGCAGTGTTTTTCTCATCTTTCAGTGAAGAAAAACTGTAATTAAATAAAACTTGCTCGATAGCCACGCTAACGCTAGTTTCATCGGCTGAAGCCGCCGTGTTCTTTAGACTGAACTGTCGCGCTTCTCGTTGCGTCACACCTCAACCCGCCTCAAAGCCAACGCTGGTTGGACGTTCGTTTGGTGAACAAACACG
>NW_015150560.1:622450-624376 GCF_000732505.1 Cyprinodon variegatus
TTGAATTGAATTGAATTGAATAGATAGATGTAATTGTTAACTGTAATGTAATTTGTAATGTAATCTTTTGCCGCTGTCTTTGACAGGACTCCCTTAAAAAAGAGATTGTTAATCTCAATGGGACTTTTCCTGGTTAAATAAAGGAATAAATGAAAAAATAAAAACTAAAAAAAGAGCAGCATCAGGGTTTGGGTCAGTTTCAAAGGGACCAAACCCTGATGAAAGAATCAAAGCAGCTCTATATCTGTATCCAATGTTGGGCAAGTTAGATAAGAAATATAAAATATAACATTTTAAGGTCTTCTTCATAAAAGGTAACATGTTTTTTTACACCATCTGTGTAAAGTAATGAGCAGTTACTTTTTGGACAAGGCATTACAATATAAACATGTGCAATGATTTGTCATCAATAGCTGAATCATAAACGTAGAATAATATAGATTGATTAAAAACAAAAACCTTTACATGATATGAAAAGCTCTCTTTTTATGCCTTGTTTATTAGCTCCTAAGTGGCTGCTGAGTATAGCCACTTGGAAAACGTTAAAATGATCACTGTAGCTGTCTTCTTCTGTCTTCTTTTAAAACCATTTTTCTTCACATAAAACAAGTCTTCTAAAAAAAAAAAAAAAAGGATTTTCCTCTTCATTAAAGTTGTTTGTGGGTTGTTTTTGTCTTTAAGCCCTGTCACACCTTGACGATTTAGACCAGGGGAAGTTGGGCATATGCTGTCTAAATCGGTAAAGTGTGACCGAGCCCTAACCAAAACTTTGGATTTTAACGCGCTACCCACCTTAGGAACTTATATACCTTTTCCATTTGTGTTTGTGTAGAGAAACAGAACTGAACCATACTACTTTGCAGGTAAACAATTGTCCAAATTTAGAAATTCTGTGTTTTATAGTCCCACATCTTGCACTTCAAAATATATGCTTAGGATACTACATCACAGCAAGTTACAAACATTAGCTACAGGTTCATACACCTAACGTCTAGCAGGAGCAAAAAAGTGTTTGTTTTCACAACGCTCAGAAATGAAGGGGTAAAAGAGAATCAGGTAAAAATGCTGCACTGCAGTTAGGACTAATTCCCCAAACTTGCATCTGAGTATTTTATACCTGAAAGTGACTCCCTCAGAGACAGCTGGAATTAATAGATAAGCTGCTCTAGGACACACTCCCAAACAGACTGTCTCCTTCCACAGTTTTTATCTTCCTGCTGCGCTGACATTTGCTGCCACATTTTACCAACGAGCCTTTTCTGCCTTATGTGTTTACTTCATCATTGTAATTTAGATCACAGCTGTAAGCTGAGAAGGATACTTAATAATCAGGAGAGTAGATTTATGCCTTTATATCAGAATATATTTGCCTGAATTAAATAAACTCTTGGATTTTAAGAAACATTTAATGTCAAGATCCTTAAGTATTTGGGTTTGGGGGGTTTTCTGTGGGGTTAAGGCATGGAGCTTGGAATCCTGAGATTCTGAGTTCGAGACCCACTCCCACAGACTGCCATTCTGGCTCTCTGAGCAAGACCCTTATGCTGTGTTCACAGCGGACGCAGCAGAAGCAGCGAGTTTACATGCAAAGTCAATGGTTGACGCGCGTCAAGGCGGAGCAAAAGATCCCACAGCGCGTTTTGAGCAGCAGGCGCAGCGCGTCTGAGCAGCTGAAGCAGCGCGTCACACTGCTCCCCAGGCGCCAAACAATGGTAGCCCGCTGCTCCCCAAGGGAATGGTTTAAATGCAGAAGTAAATGTCTCCAATGTGAGATTCATAAAGTTCAGTTATTATTATTATTATCATTATTATATCAAAAGACACATTTAAAACTTTATATTGTGTAGCACACATATTTTGACTTGTACTTATTTGTTAGCCTCGTGAGACCATCCTGATCTCGCGAGCTTTCAAGGTTTCACTCGC
>NW_015150560.1:625429-626748 GCF_000732505.1 Cyprinodon variegatus
GGCCTCAACTTCTGATTTGAAGCTTGGAAGCAAAACACTGCTCTGGAGGCTTTTCTCAGAGGAAAAGATGTTTTTGCTCTTCTCCCGACTGGTTTCGGCAAGAGTTTGATCTATCAATTGGCTTGTGGTTGTGTTTTCGTCGTCGCTCTGTTAGTATGTCATATGCTTCGTTGATCTGATTGGTCTATTTGGCCCGTCTATCACCAACATAGGCCAATCAGCTGACAAGTAATTTCGCCCCTTCCCAAAATTACTTCAACGGAAGGTTTCCAGATGGATATGCGGAGCAAATCCATCTGGCGGAGTCAGGTTACTTAATCGCCTGTATTTTAAATAATTGCCAGTGAGCGACCAGTGAGCAACCCTAGCAATGTTTAAGGAAACTGGAAAAGTCTGCATGAGATTCAAATTCCCTATTTACACCGATTTACCTCAGCTCCAGTTCAACTTCACCACCATTTGTTTAAGTCATAACAAAAGCCACGAACAAAATGTTAGTGACATGAATAACAAAAGGGGTTCCATTAAGTCCACTAATTATGCAATAACTGTTTTAACTCAGTGTTTTTGCAACAAATCAAAATATTATTTGTAGCAGTAATCCTGGGTTGTTATTTTTTTAGGCCAGTAGTATTTTTTTCTTAGTCTACACCAAAGCAAACTCTTCTTTATAAGATCATTTTAATAGCTCAGTAAAATACCCCAAATATTTTGCTATCTACAGCCTTTCTCCAAACAAAGCCATGCTTTAAATAGAGATACACAACCTGTTTAAATATGTTGTCAGAGAGAGAGCTGGCTTGCTAATTTCTGGCTCCACTTTGGCCTGCCGTTGCCACTGTACGGCATGTTAATGCACACCAACACAGCTTTGTGTCTCCTTCCCTGCCCACTGCCTGTTCACCACTCAGCTCCCCATATGCCGCTCCCCTGCGCTCCTCTCATCCAGCCACTGGGAGCTTGATTAAGCCTGACTTGTCACCAAATTACACACACAAAGTTTACATGCATTCCCCGGCTCTCCAGCTGTTGCAGATTTGTTACAAAGAATAAATCTTGAAGCAGTTGACTGAGCAGGTCTGGGATGTCTGCCGCCTCATTGATATGGTGAGATGGAAGAAGGGTGGAGGTGGGGGGAGTGAGTAAAAGAGAGACAGAAACAGAAACCAAACCAGGCAGGCAGAGATGACATGAAAGTCTCTCCCAGATTAGCAAACAGAACAATAGCGTTTAGCCGACGGATGCAACAATCATTCAGTCAGAGTTTGGATTCCTACAGTTTTTCCTTAATTATTTCTGAGGCATAATTGGTTAATTAA
>NW_015150560.1:629070-636226 GCF_000732505.1 Cyprinodon variegatus
GAAAAAAGAAAAGTTATAAGAAAAAAAGAAAAGAAAAAAGGCAGATATATCCCAGAATGTTTTGAGCAGAGAGCTCTCCTCGCAAAGCATTATGGGATTTCTTTCATGCACAGTGACTAATAACAATGATGGCGCAGCTACTGCACAGTGGAGGAGGAGTTAGTTGACCAATGGAGCAAAAAGCAGTGAACATCTGTCCAAACGGTCAGTTAACTGAGTTTACCATAAAGTCCACTATATACAGTCGCAGCCATTCAAATGCCAGCTGAATGGCCGCCAACTTCCCTGCAACTCCTAGCGAAACCCCCTCCATATCCAGCCACTGGAGGGCACGCCCTCTTGCATATTGTTTCACTCTGACTCACTGAATTACGGCGTCTGACCAGGAGATGATGCTTCTCTTTAGATCTTAATGTCCACAAATCATGACAGAATATTTTACAACAAATATTGACATTTAAAAAGGAATTGTAGGGGACCAGCCAAGGACCCATCAAGGAAAGAAGGGGTTAGGGCAGACATTTGGACACATTTAGCTTGTATGAGCTATTAGAACAGCAATTTTTAAACAGAGCAAGCACAAAGAGAAGTGGGCTTGTGCATGCTCTCGCACGTGCATTTTTTTTTTTAAGTGGAGAGGGCGGGTCTTTCTAAAAGATCCTCCACAATACCTTTAAATAGTAGGCAAGAAGAGTTTTGCTCAGAGTTTTTGCTGTTGCGCGAGCTGACAGAGTTGACAACCTATAGTTGGGGCAGTAATGGTTTTAAGGAACATGAAGGTCAATACTCATAAGCAGATTTCAAGTCAGAGACAAATCAAAAATACAAAGATGCATCCTGGGTTGTTGGAGCCTTTTGTTATGTATCACTTTTGTGTTTGACTATTTAAATTGTGATGAATGTGCTTGTGCAACATCTTTAGAATGAGATCCTGGACCAAATTGTAGGTGCAAAGGATGACAAATTGTCAGATTTTAGACAGAAAGGACAGATATTTGAAAGAGGGATGAGAAAGCCATCTTTGTTTAAAAGTAAAAACCATAACTGAACACAGGGGGAGGATTATTAGTTTAAGCTTGTAAGAATTTACAATTTGGTCCTGAAGCTCATTCTGAAAGGGTAACGAAAGAACAATCATCATGATTCAAACTTCCAAACCCATAATCTACACGATCTGCATCTTATTTGGTATGTGCTTTTGTTTTCCAGTGTAGTCCTGTTTCTCTGACTGTGACTAACTGGATGTGCTCTCTTCATCCTCTAACGTGGGAGCTGGCTCGGAGCTTGTCCGCCTGGCTGTGTGTTTCCTGGACAGGGCCACCTTTGTAGCTGGTTGACAAGTTCCTGTGTATCTCTGCTTCTTTCTGTATGTCTGCTTCTGTCTCCTTGAACCCCAGTGGGCCTCAGCAGATGGCCGCTCACACTGAGCCTGGTTCTGCTGGAGGTTTCTTCCTGTTAAAAGGGAGTTTTTCCTCTCCACTATCGCTACAAGCATGCTCAGTGTGAGGGATTACCTTCGACTCAATGAGTCGATCAACTTGTTTTCCTTAGATAGAAAATTTTGAATCAATTTGACTGTATGATCTGGTTGAATTGTCTCTGTAAAGTGCCTTGAGATGACGTGTTGTGAATTGGCGCTATAGAAATAAACTGAATTGAATTGTTTCAGACGATAGGCCTCCATGTTGTTTAAAACATCAATGCTCCAACTATAAATTGGTCTGGTGCAATCGACAGAATTGAAAAAGGCTCCTGGAAAGATGCTGAAATATTCTCAGAAAAACAGAGTGAAAGTCTGGTCGGCTACGATTTAAGCTCATTTTGTGATTACTTGCAATCTTTTTTAAGTCGTCTCTATAATTTGGAGTTTACTAAAAAAAAAACAAGATTTAAAACGTAATTTCATGCAAAGATTTGTTTGGAAACTTTACTTTTTTCTTTTGAATAACTATGTTATTCTCCCAATTTTAACCAAACTGTTTTTCTGTCTTCGCTCCTCTCCTTAACCTCCATGATTTCTCTGTAAGATTGTCTAAATGGTTGTGGCAGTAATTGCAGTGCGGGCATCATTATCCAAGAAAGCATGAATAAGACACAGTAATGAGCAAAAGCCCCGGAGCTCAGTAGACCGTTGATCAATACCATTAAACAATGTGCACTTTGAGCTGAGCTGCATTTGAGAGCTCCGACACTCAAATGGATATTCCTCATAGCACTAATGGCTTTGAACTGGGCCTCCATTACCATGTATAAAACGAACCTTATTAACATAATCAAATCTCTCTGTGTTTTTTGCATCAGAGATAATATGAAAAGACATGGGGTTACTAATGTAATTAAGCGTATGCTATAATTGCTATCCCCTGATCACATGACCTCTTCTCCTAACAAAGATGAATAAGCATTCCCATTACGGGGACTACTGTGTGTTTGGGTGTCTGATATAACATGACTGCATGACCAGAAAAAAAAAAAGAATACAAATTGTTTTTGTTGTTTTAAAAAAATACACACAGGGGCTCTATTAATATCTTCCAACTAATATGTTAATGCACAAGTAAGAGGCAACAATAATGACTATTCCACATTGAACAACAGAATACTAATGGACACTGCATTGATTTAAGGATTTGGGTCACATGTAGATTCAATCAAAACGATTTTAATGCATTTTGAGAGTTTTTGCTTTTTTTTGTTCCTGGATGCTACATGGATAGAAAATATTATTCTGTTACTAACCTTTTCAAGCCATTGCAAACAGATTGTCTGGGGTGTTTATATGTACACTGGTGTGTTTTAATATGGATGTTGCAAAGGAGAGAAATTAGGACAAAAGGTTTTTCATAGTCTGGTTAAAATTCTGTATTAAAACCTCTTTAAGGAACCTCTTACAATCTGATTATTGATGGGAAAGTAATCAAGAGATTTGTCAATTTGAAAAATAATCGTAAGTTGCAGCCTTATATCAAAAACTGAATTTAAATTGCTGTGACTGAATCTGTTTTTATGTAATTGATAAATTAAATGCATTAGTTTAAAAAAAATGAATTCAGTTTAAATTGAATAATTTTTTTTTAAATAGATATTGTGTCAAAAATGTATTTATTTTTTTACATTTAGTTTCATAATTCAATTTCTATTTAACCTGATGGTATGCAATGTCAATCCTGTGAATCTGTGATTCCTGTGTGGCTGAAGGAGCTGGTATTCTGACACAAAAATAAGGATTTTTTTGAGTTGCAGCCACTAACACCTATTTTATTTTTCCAGCAATGTTCAACATGTAGCTCCACTCATCGCCTCATCAAACAAAAGTTCCCTCCCTGTTTCTACTTAAGGAACGTATCCCCACATCTTGATGATCCCACAACATGTCAGCGTGAATATGATGCATTTAAAGATTCCCTATTCTTTAATAATATCATATGTATGTTTTTTGCACATTGCGTATAACTGACTGTAGAGGGGACATTTGGTGGCTTCATATTCTCCCACCTGAGCTCTGAGTCTGTGCAGCTCCCCTAGATCTTCCACGGGACCCTTGGATGCTTCTCTAAATGTTCTCCTCCCCTGACCTGTCTGTTTAGGTGGACGTCCGTTTCTTGGTTGGACTGCAGTTGGTCTCTGGGAAATGTTCAAAACTTGAGATGTCATCTTAGAACCTGACCCTGCTTATCACCCTGACCTGCCTGCTGCTGTTTGACCTATTAGGCCTAAAACTAAACAGTTAGATCTTTAGTGAAATTCAATTATGCATATTCGAAATCTGTTTACTAATCTCTAAACTCAGTGTAGTCAACTGTCTTACATTTTGCCTTAAGGTAAAAGAGATAAAAATCATTTACTCTACATACCATTTTTAACCCGATAAGCCATTAAAATGCAGTGAGGGGTTGAAACATGGCAAAGAGAGAAAAAGTCAAATTACAGTCAGTAACAGGGAATGCTTTTCAATGCATCTGAAAGGCGCTGTGTGTAATTGTAATTACTGCTACCTCAATGATTGACAAGTAAAATTCAACATCAAACAAAAAACAGAAAAAGAGAAAGATGACTACAGTCTAGTCAAGACTTTTCTAAAATAATTTAATAAATGTAAATCTATTGTCAGTGCCCCTAATTCAGCATTTATAACTCCCAGAGTACGAGATGAACCATAGGTATTAGCAATAGGTAACTTAATAATGACCTACTCTTAAATATAGTTATATAATTTTTTGGTACAACAGAAAAAAATCTGTGTGCACATGTTTGATGTGCAACATGAAGCGATTCAGCCACACCATTTCCAGTCCTGTGTGCCTCTACCCCGAAGGCATTCCTCCCCCATACACCAGCAACATCGGTATGTTTACAAAATCAGGCTGCACCATGACTCCGCACAGCGCCTGGGAAGATATCAACACACATCCAAAAATTTCCATCAATGGCAGCTCAACTCCTCCGCAGCAACTCTCTGATAGGTTAATCCCTGTATCACACTTCAGCACCAGTTCACTAAGCAGCTTAAAAGGACACATTAGAACGATGACAATGACCTGCTAATGGTGTTACATTTCTCTGAAGCATTATGAGCTATCTTTGTCACGTTTATCTTATAATGAGATCTGTCAATTGCAGAGGGGAGGAAGATCCCATGCTGCAGCCAAGGACGTTGATATTTCACATAATAAATAATGACCTAGAAAAGGGAGAAAACAAACCTTGATCCTTCTACCCTGATCTGTTTTCTTTGCAGGCGATAGAGCGGGCAGCCCCACAGGGGCCCTGGAGCTCAGTGTCACCATTTAGATTACTGGCTGCTCTGCAGCCTGAAGTCCTCTGGGCATCACAACAGCCCCAACCACACCATGTGTGATTGATGAGTGCCGGTTCCCATGGGCGTTTTAAAACATTTCCTCAAGCAATGTCCCCTCAAGAACATGTGCCATAATTCATCATGTTATTACTGTACCAAGTCCAAATAGTCATTTTGTCCCCTCTAATTTAAATATGGGATCCACTTCCAACCTTCTGCATCATTTTATTAGAGAGGAAAGGCAAAGATAATTAAATATCACAATGAAAACCTTTCTTCCATATAAATGTGTGTTGTTTTATTGAGGAAGGGGTTAGTTTCAGAGACGAGATTTTAAATCAGGATTTTTGGAAGAAAAGAAAAAGTTACAGCGTTGTGAAAAACTGCATGAAAGGCTGCTAGCGATGCTGTCCGGTTGACCAAGCTGATGGAGGGAGGATGCAAGGACTGCAATGGGCCTGGAGGAGAAGGAGGGGGCATAAAATGCACTACACCTCTGCTGTACTGGCTAATGTTTGCTTTGGAAAAGAGGGTGGATTATTTATGACAGCGGGGGCACAGCATCTACTGTAAATCATCATGTAAGAAGCTGATGCTTCTTTGACATTAATTTAGACCTTAAATCTGAAGAACAAAGAGAAAACAGGTCCTAATGCTACTAATCAGCCAGTGGTTCCCAGGGAAGGAACACAGTGAGAAATAGCAGGTTTATTTATTAAAGCCTATAAAACAGGTCGACCTGCTGACAATCAGCCTTTGGCTCTCTGCTTATTTGCAAGAAAAGCTGCATTGACTCTGTCCCCCCACCACTGGTTGTCTGGTGACGTCATCATGCTGGGTTAGCGTTGATGATGTCACCAGCGCGACAGGCAACATGGAAGTGATGCCAGGGAGTAGTCAGGTTGCCTTTTTGTTTGATTGTCTTATCCTTTGGGATATGAAAGGACAATTTTGGAAGAAATGTAATTTTGGGGAGGGGATGGGGGGGGGTCCCCTGCCCTTTTTTTCAAACATCAGAATCGAGGCAATTTTAACCAGGATCACAGGGGTCAGTCAGCCGTTCCCACTGCCACTACAAGCCAATTGTTTCTGAATTCCAGCAGTTTTTGTTTTGGTCGGTAAGAAAGGGATTAAAATAACATTTACTTGATTAAAAAAAAACTTTTCTTCACAGGTTTACTGCACCTGTACAAACTCAGGTTTTAAAAGATTTAATACTTACCCTTGAGTCTTTGTCAGTTCTGTCTGCTCGCACCTGAGCAATTAGTGGTTGGAGCACTGATGTTTTTAAGCAGCACATTCTGAGCCAAATGGAAATCAATGAACGGCCCATCGTTCTTCTCAGTTGCTTGTGTTTTTTTGGTTATTAAAGTGTTATCTATTTGGCCATAGAATTATTATGGCTTGTAGAAAATCATTGGCTTGCCGTCAATAAGTTAAAAAAGGGACAGAAATGTGGTGACAAATTTGCTGGATTCACAGTCATTACCGTACCAACCCACCGTTCAAGGCTTTTTATACTCCGGGCAGGAGTGAAGCTTGTCGGAGTTATGATGCAGATGTTTTTTGATTTATGCCCAATTTTGAAGCGTGGTCCAGAATGCATTGCAGTGCTGTCCACAAAGTTTCTGCCATTAGGTAACAAACAGAAAATACGCATAGTGTAGAGCGGATGTAGAATTGACCAATCAGAGCCCTCCTTTCTATTCTCCCTCCGACACTATCTGCAGCACTGTCTGCGGTCACCTACAATTTTGGGGAGCACCAGAGTGTCTGTGGAAGGGGGGTGGGGGGTGCATATCTATGCTAAATGCAACACACACGCAGACGACCTGGTTTCTGAGCATAAATCAGGCTTTTAGTCTTGTTGTAGGCCTAGATCATTTCCAGGGGTAAGAAAATTTTAGATTAAAAGCAGTAAAAGCATGAGCTTCAACCTAAAGACTTTATATTTTATTTTGGTTGTATTTTTTGGTTGCAGGAAAGCTAAAACATATTTTGACATTGGTTGTTTCAGAAGGTCAATGCTGGGCAGAGCTGCAGCCACAGCAAATATTTTCCACTTCCTTCCTCATTGTGCAGCTCAGTTCTTCAAAATTATCAGACTTTTGACATTATGTATAAATCGTGTTTCAAACACTTTTTACCCGCCTCTTGCAGCACTTATAGAGAATGTAAGCATGAAAGGTATACTATGCAACCGGTGTTGATTTTCCAGGGATGCTCCCCCCATAGGGCGAAAGTAAAAGTGCACTGTTGTAAATATGCTCAGCTGTTCTCCTGGTTTCTCCGTCAAGCCAGGCGCGGTTGTTTTGAACTTAGCAGACAGGCGAACGCAACGAATCACCATGTCTACTG
>NW_015150560.1:639021-646346 GCF_000732505.1 Cyprinodon variegatus
TTCTTTAGTATTTTCAGTTAATTACAGTCTAAAACATTTAGGAATTAAAAAAAATGGAAGATCTCTGTGATAGGCTAATAGTTTTTACCACACTGCACATTCAGGTCGTGTTTAATAGCTTTGTGTAGAGCAGAAATCTAAAAAGCAATGCACTCTATTGCATTTAATTACTTTTGGCAGTCGCTTGGTTAAATCTACACAAAGCACGTGCAAACGAGCTGTTACACACTTCCTCCATGAAAAAAGGGACAGGACAGGACGGCACGCTGCCGGGCCGCCTGCTGAGAAGGCCCTCTCTGTGCATGACACAGACATGGGCTCCGGTGACCCGGCTGGCACTCGCCAACGTCTACTAGCTGGCTGAAGGCTCTAGGGCGGCCATGTGGCATCTGTTGCCACGGGGCTGCGCTGAGACCGAGGACGGGACCAGCCCTCTGCTCAACCAAGGCTGTCTGTGGAGCAAACCTGGCACTCTGTTGTGAACCAAGCCGATTCAACGGGGAAGAAGTGGCAAGGTCACCCCTCGCTCTGCCTGAAAGACCTCCACCTGCCACATTCTGCCTGGCTGTCATGGTCCCGAGATGGGTGGGGGTGAGGTCGCTGGAGCTTTACTCAACATTGGAGAGGAGATTAACTGTGTTTCATTCCTCTAAAAGCTAATAAAAAATCATCACAATCATTCAATCCCAGACTGAACAAAGAAATTAATCTGAACACACAAAAGTTTATCCTAATCAGAGCCCCCTCATCACTGCTCTGTTTACCTTCATCGCACCATTTGAGCCCGCATGGTAAAGTTAGTGATGGAAGCCATCCATAATGGAAGCTTCTCCCCGGTGGGGGACGGGGGCGTGCTTTCCCCCTGAAGGTTACTGCTTGTAAATCCTTGCATAGTTTATTCAAATGGTGCCCTAACCGGGGTCTCCAGGATTTTTCCCCTTTCAGCAAGCAAAGCATGACCTTTACATTTGATGCTTGACAGTTCTTCAAATTCGCCCAACCAGAACAGATTAATGCATATTTATGTGTTGTTAGAGCAGTGGATGCTCTCTCTCCTGGAAAACAAAGACAGAGAGCTTTTTGCAGACAAGTACATCAACATGCTAATCATTCATGCACAAACGCTTTAAGTTTGTCAGTAAAATTACCTCAATCTTTAATTTCTATTGACCTACATACGTATCAAGTAAAAGGTAATTATTAACAGGACCAGGACAAACATTTTTACATATTGGTACAACTTTGTATTGTCTATAAAACTAAATATGTATATTTTAATAGATGGTATAGCATGTATAGCAGTGATGAGTTTAAAGGAATAGTACACCCAAAACATGATAAGCCTTCATTTTCTACTCACCCCCATGCTGAACAACACTCTGGAGTACTTTTTTGATATCTCAAATGCATCTGGAGATCTGGGAGGCTTCTTGCTGTCTGCTGACATTCAAATAATGGAGGTCTATGGCGCCCGAGGCAGAAAGGTCCATAAAAGTCCACAAAAAACGTGTCAATATTCCTCCATACTGCTCGTCCAATGTATTCCAAGTGTCCTGAGTGGGTAGCGTCCATAATTTACTCGAAATGAAGTCATTTAGAATGTTTTTAGAGCCTAAACCAGTGGTCTCCAACCCTGGTCCTCAAGATCTACTGTCCTACAGATTTTAGATGCATCCCTGCTTCAACACAGCTGAATCAAATGAATGGCTTGAAAAGGTAATCAATCATTTGATTCAGCTGAGTTGAAGCAAGGATGCATCTAAAATCTGTAGGATAGTAGATCTTGAGGACCAGGGTTGGAGACCACTGGCCTAAACAGTAGTGTATAGGATTTCCTGAAAGCGCGTTCACGAGTCTACGGAAACCGCGGCAGACCAAACCAGACGAAAGTGCGCATTCAGCTCGGCAAAGAACTCATGCTCTTCCTCAACACTGAAGTCCTCAGACATTTTTCTTTCGTTGTTTCTTTCTTTGCACAGGTAAACAGCACATTTCTTCTTCTACGCTTGCATTATCGGCAGAGCAGACGCTGAATGCGCACTTTCATCTGGTTTGGTCTGCCGCGGTTTCCGTAGACTCGTGAACGCGCTTTCAGGAAATCCTATACACTACTGTTTATGCTCTAAAAACATTCTAAATGACTTCGTTTCGAGTAAATTCTGGATGCTACCCACTCAGGACACTTGGAATACATTGGACGAGCAGTATGGAGGAATATTGACACGTTTTTTGTGGACTTTTATGGACCTTTCTGTCTCGGGCGCCATAGACCTCCATTATTTGAATGTCAGCAGACAGCAAGAAGCCTCCCAGATCTCCAGATGCATTTGAGATATCAAAAAAGTACTCCAGAGTGTTGTTCAGCATGGGGGTGAGTAGAAAATGAAGGCTAATCATGTTTTGGGTGTACTATTCCTTTAATATGGGAGGTATTATTATCTGTGAGAGTTTATTTTTATCTCTACACCCAGGATGTATGTTTGGTATTAGTTACATGTAGGAATGAAAAAAAAGTCCACTTTTTCTACTTCAACATATATTGGCTAATGTTTACTTCTATTAGCTTTTTCATATCAAACTTGCTACCAAAAAAAGAAACTTGGTCTCAGAGCGATTCCCCCTGATAGAAAGAACAGCTTATTGGACCGAGTTCCCCCCCTTTGACAAAGCCAAGAGGCTAAACTGTGAGAACCTCCATAGTAAAGGTGGCTTTACATCGACTATGTTCCACGTCCATCCCTTCATTCCTCACAAGCTGTGCCAGAAATCCACACAGGATGCGTGTAGGGTCCATCCATGCATCACCTTTTCTTTTGAAATGTACAAAATCTACTCATATGGCTCATATGGTTGTTGTACATTGACTAGAATGGCTCCTGCAGAAAGAAGAGTTCATGGATGAAGACGTCTGTGTAAATGATTGGTCAGGCAATCGATCCTCTCTAGTGGTGTTCTGTAGCCTTAATCGGATGGATCCAGAGGATTCCATTGATTTGCATGCCCCATGTTAATTTTTCCTATGTCACAAAGAAGACATTAGAATCTTAGAATATTTGTTTTGTTATCATGTATCATAAAACGAGGTAAAATAAAATTAAAGCAGTCTTTATTTATATATTTTTATGTTGGATTTTAGCTTGTTCCACTTCTTGATTAGTAAAGGGAGTTCATTTTACAATACATTTTCGATATAAGGAAACTAGTCAAGTCATTGAATTTGCAGTATTTGGTCCTCCTGGATGAGCATGTAGTGAAATAGACATCCGCTCATATTGTGCCATTGACTCTACAGCAATCCCTCACACAGAGCATCTATGCTGCTGCAATGAAGAGGAAAAACTCCTTTTTAATAGAAAGAAACCTCCAGCAGAACCAGGCTCACTGTGAGCGGCCTTCTGCTGAGGCCGACTGGGGTTCAAGGAGAAAGAAGCACATATGCATGAAAAAACAGAAGCACTGATATATAAATTCTCTAAATGTTAGAAAAGGTAACAGTAAACTACCTCCACAGATGTCTCTGTGTGGGAAAGTATCAGTTAAGCAGATGAGCTCTCTGCCAGTTTTCCTGTCAGAGGAGAGAGAGCATATCCAGTAAAAGCGGAGCCCATAGCTATGTCTGGGAGAAAAACGGGACTAAACACTGAAAATCAGGCCCACCTTTATCATGTATTTATGGAAGTCATTGACCACAGCTGCTCAGCTGAAGCCTTCCTCCAGGTGTCACAACTAAACAAAGCTCCACAAGGAGCTGAAGAGTTTTGCAAAATAGAGAGATGTCTGGGTTTCCTTCCTTAGCAGGAGCGTCTGTGAATTGATGTCAAAACTGCAAGAGTTGTGTTGTGAGTTTGTGGACCAAAGTAGAGACAACCAGGGTGGAGTAGCGTGATAAGGATATTTGTGACTTAATAACAAAAAGGGAACTTAGAAGATGATTGGTCAGGCCATCACCGAGTGTAACATTGGGTAGTAGAGGATCCAGCATTGACAACCTAGTGTTTCAAATTAAACCAGGAAAGGACAAGTTTACAGTTTCTAATTTCCACCCGCCTGGGGTGCTTTGAACACAAAATCAAGCGCTCCTTGGCAATTTCCCTCCTCAAGGCAAACACCTAATTTAGAAATAACCCTGCTCACCTGGGCTTCACAGAAGGAAGGCACAACAAGCAAAGAACTCCGACTCAAAGCTACAACAAAAGACGCCACTGGTAGGAGACGATGAGAACATTTGTTTATTCAAATGAAAAGTAAAAAATATTTTACATGGTTCATATTTTGTGCAGTAAAACCAAGATTGTTTGTTTGACAGTATGTCTTAAATATCTGAGATTATGGGCATCATGGTATGCAGTGCTTGCAATATGCAATTTATTGTTTGTTGATTTCATTTACAGTTAAATTTTAAAAGATGGTTGGAAATGTAAAACATGTTTGTGAGATGTGTCTGAATCAAGGGGAAAGACAAATAGAGAAACCAAACTGAGATGAGTTGTCTCAGCATTGTGGCTAGGCCTTTTCAAGTTTGGGCAAGAGTAAAAAAAAATACTTAAAAAGACAACAAAATTCTTAAGGTAAACATCAGAGAGAACTAACTTAGAAAAGGAAATCAAACAACCCCCAAAACAGGACAAAAGCATGAATGCTCGGTATGAATTATTGCTGCAGAGTCAACAGTGACGCAAAGCAATCTCCTGGGTTCCTCTGACTGTAAACTTATCAACCATTTGGTCAGCATGGTTGGACTAAACTGACTCTGAGAAATTCCTTGAGATGATATTTGTTGGAAATTGGCGTTATAGAAATACATTAAACTAAACTAAACCCCGCCCCTCCCAAAAAAAAACAAAAAACAGTATTGATATTGACAAATGTAGATTATTTACAGTATAATACAATTACCTATCGTAATTATGAGACTGATAAGTTTATGAATGTTGATATAGTTTATTAAAGGGAATCGCTGCTTACATTTTTGAAATAAACTAACAAAATATATTCATTCAAAGTAAACAATTATAGTTGGGTTTTTTTCTTGTTTTTTTCTGTTTTTTTTTTTTAACAGTGTCCTGTCTGGCAATGTGGCAACAAGAATAATTGTCTTGATGCCAAACAGGGCCCAACAGATTATGCTTTTACAAGTGGAGCAGTAGGGCTATCGCCATAGTGTTCCGCTTGATTTATGCATGTAAATAGCTTTATTGTAATTCATGCAGTAAGTATTACAGATTATATGGACACTGCAATGGGAAAGCAGAACAGGAAAGAAAAAACAGGGAAAAGGAGAAAAGATGAAAGAAAGAGGTGATAAAAGGGGGACAATGATAAAACGTCTTCTGTCTGCTTCATCACTTGCAAAGAGAGATGTAAAAAGAGCAGCAGAACCAACGGATATAGTATAAGAGATACAATAAAGTAGCATCTTGATACTATCGCTGAAGTATAAGTATTATTTAATCTGAGATTTTTTAGATAATTGTTTTTTAAGGGAATCGTGGTAATCATAACTTAATTTTATTTTAATTATTAAAAAACAACTGCACACCATTTAAACTGCTCCTTCTGGTCACGTTTATATTTTAAGGTAGAATAAAGCAGACGACTATATGATTTCTGCAGAGGGAGGTGATTTTACACATTGGCAAATGGTTTGGGGAAGATTCTAAGATCATCTATTAGCATTGGCCAGGTTGAAGGCTGCCATTTATCAGCCAGTCCTCAGATGGCTGCCTGACCGCCTCAGCCAGGCAGCGTCGGGGTCAGGTGCCCTTTACGTCTGTCACAGTATATGGAAGAGTGTGAATCTCCGGTCTAATCTGAGGATTAAAAATTCACAGCCTGAGGAAGGTCCTGGCAGGCTTTTACACTGCACCAAGATAACACTGGTTTTCTTACTTACTGACTCTCCTAAAAAAAAAATCTTTAATGTATTTTGTGCAGAACATTTTACTGTCAAACCGTCATTGACATGGTTTAATTTAAAGAAAGAATATATTTAAAAACAAGGTTAACTGAGGTGTGACAACTGTAATGTCTCATAAACAGACAGATTGACCCAGTATTCAAGGTGAGACAGTCAGTAGGAAAGTACAAAACATTTATTAAAATAAACAGAAACTGAACAGAAGAGGGCTACTGTGAAACTGCCGACCACAGATGCAGACAGGCAGCCTCAGTGGTTCTAGGGAACAGAGACAAGGCGTGGTACCAGGATTTCTGCAGGACTTTAAACCGGTCTCCTCATAGGAGCCAGGCTTACATAAATAAAACGGACCTTCCCCGCGTTCCAAGTCAAAACCCTGAGGGCTTCATGGAGAACAGGATCAGAAGACAAGACAAACACTACACCTCTCAACCAACTGGTAGCTGGGAATAAATACATGAACCTTAGAAATAAACAGAAAGGAAACAATGATCTGGCCCCTATAGCTGGACTGAGCCGAATATAAAGCAGAACCATCAGGTGGATACGATGAGGAGTGATTAGGAACCTCCCAGAGTTAAGCAGGTGAATGACATGAACAATTAAGGCTAGCTATCAGGACTGATCATCATGTAATGAGGCTGAAAAACCTTGCTAGTAATGTTAGCAAAGCATCTTCAAGCTAATCACTGGTCTCCTAAATAATTAGATATTGGTTAATGGCAATATTCATTAATAAACTCTCAAAAACAGTCGTAAATAGCAATAAGCTAGCAATACAATTTGGAACCAGTGGCTGCAGGTTTGATTCCCAGCCTTCCACATGGACTCCATAAACATAACTGTTAGGTTAATTGGCATCTCTAAATTGACTGTAGGTGTGTGCATGTCTCTGTTAACCTGTGACAGACTGGCGACCTGTTTAGGGTGTACACTGGCGCTACCGTTTCTCTGATGGAATAAGCATCGTTAGCAATGCATGGCATTTTGAAACATCTTATGAGTTAGCTTAATTTATGAATTAAGCTAACATTAGCTTCCCTGTCTGGCTTGAAAGAACTCTTGATTACAGTTAAACACAGACATTTATTTTGCAACTACAGTGGGCACTGGTTGGAAATGGACGGTTTCCTGCGTGATTCCTGTGTGATTCCTGCATGAATCACGATGTATTTCCTGAGGGCCAGTTTTTTTTATTTCAAAAAGAACTGCAATGTACCCGGACAACCACCAGGCGGCTCTTGGGAGCTCTGCCGTGCTAAAGGTGACGTTTGTGGGCCTGCAGTCAACTGAAAAGTTTATTGAGACCATTTGCATAAACAATCAAAATCTTATGATGATATGATGTTTTTGATTAAAATACAGTTAATGAATTAATTTAACATAGTGACTGCATTATCTTATTTCA
>NW_015150560.1:650532-651614 GCF_000732505.1 Cyprinodon variegatus
TAGGTGCGTGGAGTCGACTGGATATTAGCAAATGTTGGAAATTTCACGCTTTAACCTTTAACCATGGGGAAGTGTCAATTTCATGAAAATTGATTGCATAATCCTAAATTTGTGCTGTGGTTAATACCAGTTTGTGGCAAGGCGTTCGAAGTCCGGTGTATACTGTGCAAGAGAGTGTTAAAACTCAGTACAATGGGGATCAGAGCATTGGAGACCCACATGCAGTGCGAAAAACACAAAGCGGCTGCGGAAACCTGTCGGAAAACACCAGGTATTTCCTAGTTCTGTTCCGTTGTGCCCACATCAGTACCACAGAGCGCTGCTCCATGCCGTACACAGGAATCTGCATCAGCCTCGGGTACCGCGGTTGCTACACCAACAGACATCCCAACAGCATTTGGCTCCACCGCAACTCTCAAAGCCGAGGTACTCTGGTGTCTGCATACGGTAACAAAACACCAGTCGTATAACGCTAGCGAGGCTGTTGGTGACATTTTCCAAACTATGTTTCCAGACTCTGAAATCGCTTGTACGTTTGCGTGCGGTAAAGACAAAACTGCATACATTGCCAGATTTGGACTGGCTCCTTACATAACCAAGCTCCTCGTTGCAGACGTTAACAAACAGGGTTCCCGCGGGTCCTTAAAAAGTCCTAAAAGGCAATGAATTCTTTAAAATGAAATTAAGGCCTTAATTGGCATTAAAATGTCTTAAATCAGTCTTTCGTAGGTCTTAATTTTTAAAACACAAAAAAAGAATTATTTTTATTACGATTTATTTTTGTAATCTTAATTAAATGCTAAAATTGAGAATTTTTATTATTATTTTTTTTTATTATAAAAAAAAGAAATAACGGCTCGGCATTATTGGTTCCGTCCCCATAAAAGCGTTGTTGCGGCCGGGACATTTGGGAGATGCACTATTGACTTTTTGTCTGGAAAATATGAGCAAGTGTAAATGTTATCCAGCCAAGAGTTTTCTCAATGGCTAAAACTAGTACCAGGGAACATACATGAGGCACAGTGTATTTTGTGAAAGAAGTCATTCAAGCTCGGAACGATGGGAATTAAGGCAGTGGAGTC
>NW_015150560.1:654429-656846 GCF_000732505.1 Cyprinodon variegatus
AGTGTGAATGTCCTCTGTGTTGGAGAAAGCATCTGTGTCATCTAGTATTTGATCTGAACAGGCGACAAGTTCATCCACCGATCTAATTTCATCTTGAGGGTCTTTAAAGGTTGCCTGACTTTCAGTTTCATCCTCAGTCTTTACTTCAATTAGGGGAAAATCTTGGTACATCAAATCCTTTGTTTCACTTGTATCATGATCTGTTTCAGGGACTAGACAGTTTAAAGGTCCAATATCTTCCCCTAATCCTACAATTGTATTTGTTCCATTTTCAGGGTCAAAAGTTTCTTGTTCAAGGGTAACTTTAACCTCAACACTGAACTGGTCCTCATCTTCGGTGCATTTCTCGTAGATGTAGATAAACCCATTGTGGCAAGCATCCGCTTTACTGTCTGTACTCGCATCAGTTATATTTTCATCTTCAGCCCTAAATACCCACTGTCCACACATCAGGTATGTGTAAAAGTGGAAAGTCCTAGAACTTAGGCGTTGCCGGCAAATGACAGAAGACAGACGGTACAACTGAGTTCCATTTTGTAGAGGAATACCAATGGTTGGGCTGGGTATTACAGGATATGTTGAATGCGCCTGACTGTTTAACCGTTCGAGTGAAAAGGTTATCACATCAGGGTCGTTAAGAAACTGTTTTATTTTTAAGAGACAGTGGCAACTAGCACAGCGTTTTTGGGGAGCCTCAGCAATCCAACGGTTAAGAAGAGAAATTATACTGTCGTTTGCCACTGGATTTGGTAGGGTTATGATGGAACCAACCTCCCGGAATAAAAACGAATCCCTCTTACAACCGTCACATGATAAAATTGTGTTTATCTCACAAATAGTGTTAATACCACGTGGATCATTTGACCAGTCCAAAATAGACTCCAAGAAAGATGTTGTACAGATATCATTGGACATGTGCTTTTCAAAAATTTCTATGAGAACTGCTGAGATTTCTTCTGGGGGGAAATATGTGCCTGGATGTTGCATGGCTGTACGGAGAAGTCTGGCACATAATGGAGCCTCAAAGAAACCATCAAAAAACCCATCAGGATACTGGGCAATAAACTTTCTTGGAGTGCTAAGGTGCAGAAAGCTCTGTAATGTGGCATTCAACCAACAGTTGTTGAAGGCGTTGGGAAATATGAAAAAGCGTATGGTTTGGTCAATCCTATCCTCCTCATTGTCATCCAGTGCATCTAACCAGGGGGCAAAATCTTCCTCTGCCATATATGTGTCTTGAGGAGAGTCTTCAAAGGTTCCCTGACTTTCAATTTTGTTATCATTTTTAACCTCATTAAAGGTCAAATCTGGGTACACCACATTAGTTGCTTTGCTGTCCTTTGGTCTGACGGAATATGTGCCGTTCAGTATTTCCTGTAAATTTAAATCAAATTCATCCACAATCATAATTTCACTTTCAATGTCATCTTCAGAAGTTTCCTGACTTTCAATTTTGTCATAATTTTTAACTTCGTTTAAGGTCAAATCTGGGTAGACCACATTAGTTGTTTTACCATTCTCTTCACTGGAGAAATCATCTTTTTCTTGTATTATTTCATCTAAACAGGTTTGAAGTTCTTCCACCGTTGTGATTTCAACCTCAAGATCTCTTGCTGTGTAGTCAAACTTAATTTGATCCTCCTGAGAACTTAGATCAGCCATTCCGTTTTCTTCAAAGAAGTTGGAAAATAGCTTTCGCATTCCTTTAGTAACGAGGTATCCAAGAGCAAATCCAATAGACAAAGCCATGTTACTTTGATATTTGAGCTGATTTTAAAATAAGTTTGTAGTGAATATCTGCTCTGCCTTGAAGCAGCCTAACACGTTGCTAGCTAAAGAAGGAATGTGGGACCCTCCTCCTATGACCCAGCCTCTTAGAACACTGTGACATCATCAGCGTGGGCGGAGTTTTGCCGGGTTGGGAGGGGGTCGGGGGGGGGCGGAGTTTTGGGGCGCATGGGCGGGGTCACTGCAGAGCTGTCGTCGGGTTCAGTTAGGTTGCCTAGCAGCTGTTCTTATGCACAGCAACTACCAAATGGTGACAAGCACTGCTGTCCTAAGCAGCCTATTCTTCCGGATTTTCCTTCAAGATTGTTTGGAAAGCCTAAACGAGCCTTTTACACGTGCTACTACAAAAAGTACTGTTGGCTTGAATACTCGCTTTACTCACTTCTGCACTAGGTAAGACTTTCTTTAAATGAATATTCCTAGCAACTACGTTGTACTGTATACAGTAATGTAACAACTTACATTACTGTATACAGTAATGACCTGTGTCACCTCATGTCTGTAGCTAACAGTGGATACAACTCATGCTCTTCAAGTTGTGTTCTTTTCACTGTTCCCAGGATCAACAAAGACCTTGGCAAAACATGATTTTCCTATGCAGCACCATGGTCGTGGCACAATATTCAAAA
>NW_015150560.1:657618-659444 GCF_000732505.1 Cyprinodon variegatus
AAACTTAGTTGAATTGAATTAATGTTAACTGAGCCTGACTGAAAAATCTGTGATGTGCTGTTCTATGTTTAATTGTCCCTTTGTCTGAAGAGTCAGGGTGCCTTCATTGAATTGACTAGCATTGTCAGCACCAGGCTGTCTCATTATGGTTTGTGAATATGGAGGCAGCTATTTTGTGAGTTTTACGACCCTTTGTTCTTAGCTCGAGTCTGCATCATAGCCTGGCTTGCAGGTGCCCTCTGAGCTCCACTGCTGCTATATTTTAATGCATTTCTGAGTCATTGTTCATTTTTCACTAAAACCGAATGAAGCTTCACTGTTTAGTTTGCATTTCAGATCTCTGCATCAGTTATTATTTACATTTATCTGCTGCTATTTTAAAGGACACCCTTAGAAATATTAACCCACAAAGCCTTAAAACTTAAAACATTCCTAAAGCAATGTATGATTTTTTTTTGCCGTTTTTCGGCTTGATTCTCCAGTTTCAGCCTTATCGTGCATCCTGTGTCGTGTAGTGTACAGGGGGTAACGAGGGGTGATCAGCCTCTCAAAACCACCTCCTGATCAGGAATCGTAAGGTTGTGAGAATATCAAACATGTATGACATTCAGTCAGTTCATGAACAAATCCTGCTTTTAAAGTGGAGCTAGGAGCTTCTACGAGCCAATTTACTAGGACCTTGCGCACTGCGCATGAGTTCTTCTTCCTGATTATTGAGCCCGACTAGCGCCATCTCTCTGCGGTCATTCCAACGTGTGGTTTTTTTAGGTGCAGTGTGAGCAGATAGATTGCATTAGGGCTTTGGGCAGCACAGTGTGAGAACATGCATCATGAGCTGTGAACATTTAATCCCTGCGGTTTCGTCATACAGTTTGAGTTGTAGCTGCGTGCAACAATTAAAAATATTGCACAGTGTATGTCCGGCTTTAGAGAGTCTTTGAAGGGACCGTTACACCCCCAATTTCCCCTTTTATTAGCTTTTTATTTATCATGTGTTTCAGTCGTGTTTGGTATTTGCATAGTTCTTAGATGTCATAGGGATTATTTGCCAATAAGGTAGCAATTAAATGTTTTAACCTGTGGTAGGGAGGAGTAGAACTTTTGGTGAAATGCTACAAAGGATGTACAAATAACAAGGAGTTGATAAGTGAAAAAGCTAGTATTTAACTCTGCAACTTCTCTCCCCCAATTTCAACTGCTCCCCAAAGTCCACATGATTGTGATTTCTACATGTATCTTTGCAAAAGTATGAAGTTAATTTCATTAAAGAAACAGATCAAAATTGGAAAATGTAAAGTTTCACTATTTTTACTGACAGTGTTTTCCTTGATTTGCATGTTTCTATTTAAACAGGGTTGATGTCAACCAATTAATTATCCGTAAATTCATTTCTGGTGGCACTAGAGTCTTTTAAGGTATGTCTTACCTTGATTTGCATATCTAGAAACTGGATATTTTTGCTCATTCTACATTCTACTTTTCAGTCACATCGGATGGAAATGATCTTTTAGCAGAAATTATTAAATCCAGCCTCAGGTTTTCACAGACTGGATTACAGTTTAGACATTGGATTCGACAGTCTGAAAATTGTAATGTTTTCTAGCTTGCTGAAAGTATGGTATTATACATACTTTTTGAAGCTATATCAAGAAGCTAAAAAGTAGCTTCTCAGCAAATGATGTGGCAGTATTTTTAAAAGCCAGCAAGATCAAATAAAATACTAATTGGCTAAATAAAATAAAAGGTTAAAGGAGAATTCCGGTTTTTAACACTTTTAGCCCATTTTCTGTAGTGTCCAGGATGAAATCGAATGATCGACACCAAAA
>NW_015150560.1:660448-664094 GCF_000732505.1 Cyprinodon variegatus
TTGCTGGAATTCATTATTTCAGAGCGCTTAACAATATGCATTTTCACACTTACACACAACATTGTAATAAAATCACAAATCCAAGCATTATTACACTATTTGCATTTTATTACAGTTTGATTCATTTGTTTCTTTACATTAGGATTTAGTTTAACACCATTGACCCTCCCCTGATTCAGAGAGAAGCACCCTCACTGCTATTAACATTAATGAAAAGTTGTTGAAAAATTTGGTTACTTCAACATTTAATGACGTTTGTGGCCCTGCAGTCAACTGAAAAGCAGGTTTATTGGGGATCTTGGTGTGATATTGTGCTATTTTATTTTGTTTTTGAATAAAATAAAGTTAATGAATTAATTTAACATAGTGACTGCATAATCTTATTTTATGAAAATGGTTGCGTACTGTACTGTATACTGTATCTTTCTTTCTTTTATATTCAATATGTTTAGAAAGTTGTCAGCTGATGGCAAGCCACAAGCGCAGAGAGGGACCATGCTATATTGAGGGAGTTCACGGTATTGAATCTACGCAAATAAATGTTCAACATGCGCATGTAGAGTAGTTGCATGTGTATTTTTTTAATAAACCTGCTCTTATTAGTATTTATTTTTAGTATTTATTGTGACCTTATATCAAACCCTCCAACAAGGCCAACTGTTGGCATCAAATTCCCCCTGCCAATAGCTAGCTTCATTATGTTTCTCTTTTAGGTTAATCCATGGTGATAAACATAATGTAGATTTTTATGGGGAAATGTCATTTAAACAACTTTACCAAGTTAGAGATAAATATAATCTGTAGGAATGTGGGGATTTCTTTTCAACATGATAAATACAGGTTTATGGATACAATAAGGGTTTTATGAGAGACTTTATTGGGTTAATTAGCTCTAACTGTCATGTATGTTTCCATGTTTAAATCTTTATAACCAAACTGAAGAGTATTCAAATCAGCATCAATTAAGTGGCCAGGTTATGTGAACAATACTGTTTATGCTTAAAATTTATTTAGAAGTAGAAGTCTATAAAGTTAAAACAGTCTTTTATGGCTCCCTTGGTGGTGTTATGCCCTTTTTTTTAATTCTATGTGGTTTTAATATTTATAATATTTATAACTTGTATGGCACTTTGCAACTATGTGAAGTATACCCACAAAATAAATGGTTTATTTAATAATTCATTAAATCTAGGATGTATTTATGCTGCCTGCATATGTTTCAGCGGGTGTAATAGAGGAAAACATAAGCAGAGACAGCATTACTGTCAGGGCCTTCGCTGGTTTATGTTTGGTGCTGAATAGACTCAAGGTTTGCTGGTAATGTCCAAGGAAACGAGGTACAACAGTCTAAACACAGACAGCCTTTCCTCTTCTCTCTTATCAAGGTCTGAACTGAGAGCTGAGAGGTAGGATGGAATTACAATCTCACCCCCACCCTTGTAGATAACAAAACAGCCACATGCAAAGGCATGGAAGAGCAGCAGAGCTTTACAGAGCAGTGAAAGAACAGCATACAGTGCTAAAAATGCCTTTGCTCCTTAAGCATCCTTTTTATTGACTATTTGTCATTTAAAAGTGTTTGACAAACAGCCACGTTTAAAGAAAGTTCCCATATTTCTGTGCGGGCTCTTTTACAAAACAGGGCAGGTGCAAACTGCTAAAAACCGTTAAATCAGCATATAGGATCAGATGGCAAACCTTCCCTCCATCCAGAATAACTAACAGACTGCATATATCCGGGTCACAGAGTTCTTAAGCTCTAACTTTCAGGCCAGAGCACACAAAAGCTGTTTCTCTCTGCAGGTTATTCATCTGATAAAAACAATAGATGGCCCACAGCCTGACTAGTCGTCTTCTAAGATCTGGAACTAATACTGCCCTAACACATCAACAACAAAATAGAATGGTCAGCAAACATATGTAGAGTGCATATCGCTACAGACTTTGTTCCAGGTTTGATTGTTTTTGTCAGACCAGGACGGTGACCCAGTATTTAGGCAAGACAGACAGTGGGATTACTCAAAAAGCGTTTATTTAAAACCAGCTGAACAGAGTAGCAAAGGTTAGGGCATCTAGGGCTGGTTGTCAAGTTGAGTCCATTGCCCAAGAACGAGGTAGGATCCATCCGGTGGACTGCCAATGTCATGCAGGAGTCCGAACCAGGTCAGGAAAACAATTCAGAACAGGATGATGCTGGTCCAGGGTTCCAGGAGTCAACAGATAGTAAAGGAAGAATGTTCAGATGGGAACAGGCAAGCTCAGTGGATGAGAGGCAGATCAGGAAATCAGAAACACTACGGAATGAAACTGGACCCCGAGCACGAGAACAAAGTTATCTTGCCCTCCTGGCAGTCTAAGCATCTAGCCAATGTTCTGATGGGTTCATAGTCACCTGGTGACATTATGATGTGAAGCTGTGTGTCATCTGCAAAGTTATGGTAACGGGTCTTGTTTGCTAAAATCTGAGCTAAGGGTAGTATGCAGATGTTGAATAGGAAAAACCACAGTGTGGAGCCTTGAGGAACACCGCATGTGATTTTTCTGGTCTCTGATTTAACCTTCCCTACTGACACATAGAAATCCCTGTCCTTCAGAATAAGAAGAATGAAGAGAATTAGAATTTAACTTTATTGTCATTACATTGTCACAAGTACAAAGCAACGAAAATAACTCTCTGCATTAAACCCAACCCCTTGGGGAGCAGTGGGCTGCCATTGTGCGGCGCCCAGGGAGCAGTGTGGGGTTAAGGGTCTTGCTCAGGAACCCAGGGTGGAGTCTATGGGGATCAAACAGAGCAATTGCAACCTTCTCAGAGTAAAAGTGCACTGCTCTAACCACTAAGCTAGCCAACACTCGCCTAAACTGTAAATCCTTTAGGTAGGATCTAAACCAGTCCAGTCTGTTGCTATTTATGCTCTTAACTTAGCAGCTGGTTTGTTATTAGGCTGTTTGGGAGAGAGCTGGATGGCATCATACCCTTCTGTTTTATCTGGAAACAGGCTTTTCTCTTCAAGGTCATTTTATAAGGCCGACAATCTGTATTTTAACAGAATCCCAATATTCTCAGAAGTCTCAGCGGGTCCTTCCTTAGCAATAGGCCTTTTGCACCTTTTTCATATCTGGGTTGAATTGTATGATTATTGGCTTTGCACCAAGTGTTTTCAGCGAGGGCTAACAGTCTGGTTATTGTCATTAGAAGCAGCACCTTGTTTGTCAGCTACGTTGGTTGGTTGTTGCTCTTTAAAGCAACTGGTGGGGTTATCTCAGTGTTTTGAGACACCGATAAGGTCGCCACCGGCAGGATTGTATCATTTCCATAAGCAGCATTAACTTCCACATTGACTTCCAGTTGGTTTATCTTCATTTGCAAGACAGCCATCCTCTGTAGAAGCTTATTGAAGTGTCAAGTGGTCAAGGGAGATATTTTACACAGAAGTAGAATCCTTCTCTGCAGTTTGATCCAAATACCTACAAATGCTTAAAAAGTATTCCTGCTAGAGCAGGGGTAGCAAATTAAAATCAGTGGGGTCTGAATAAATAAAATCAACAATCAACAATTGTATTTGAGTCAATGAGTCGATGCAATCAACTGGTTTTCCTTAGATAGAAAACTTTGTATCAATCTGACTGTATGATCTGGTTGAAC
>NW_015150560.1:665226-675669 GCF_000732505.1 Cyprinodon variegatus
GGTCATCTTTTTGCACGCCATTTCACTTTTCTTTCACCAGTTCACCACTTTTCTTCCAGCAGTCCACACTTTCTCTGCTCTCTTTTTCTCATCGTCTTCTCCTTCTTTCCCATCGCCCGGCTTGCCACAGGTTTGCCTGCTGTGTCTAAAAGTAGCAGCAGCAGCAACCCAGACTGACAGCTCATTGGCTCATTTGGATCACGTGCAGCCTGGAGCCGGACGCTCCCCAGGGCTTTACCGTATTAACAGGAGAAGCAGAGCAAGTAAAGTTAGAAACTGCCATCTGACAACATGCGGTAGTTTATAAAATGTTGCCAGCAGGTGGGTCGGGATCCAGACCCCGGTCCGCTAATCCGTGACTTCTGAGCAAGAGAATCCTGGACATAATTTAGTTGTGTCCAACTGTATCTTTGAAAAGAGATAAGAAGGTAAAATATCAGGAAAAAAAGGGGGCAAGCGGCCAGAGAGTGAGAAATGTGTCTGTGCAGGAAGTGAGGCACACTGAAGAAGAATGTACAGGAATTCTAATATACTAGGATTAGGATATTCAACAAGAAATTAATAAAGTAATGGCTGTAAAGACAGTGGAAAATGCATGATTCTTAAAATCCATCTTTGGTTACATGAATCCATCTTGAGGATTTAATGTAAAAATTGATTCAGAATTGAAAAAACTTTTTGTTTTTAAATGCAGCCCCACTCAGGTTATCCATGACATCCATGACTGATTGTTTGAAGAAGAAATCTGCAACCAATCACTGCCTTTAATAAAGTCTCTCATAAAAGTCAGAGTATGAAAATGTATTTTATATATGAACAGATTAAATAAAATACGGTTGAAATTATTGGGCGAATAAACCATTTTAATAGCTCCTGAGCCACCCACTGCCTTAGCCCTGCAGATACTAAGGCCTCCACGCCTCGGCGCAGCAGAAATATGAGCGGCCACATGTGCGAGGAGCTCAGAAGTAGTGCAACATTAAAAGGTCTTGACTCACCTTGTTTTAAGCACAAGGTCTAATTGCCAGCCACTTTTCCAGAAGGCCGAAGCAGCAGCTGGCAGCAGGCAACGTCTACAGGGAACGCAGCTAACGACACAAAATATAAGAAATAGGAGGCGATAATTCCTGTAGACTCTGGCTCCCTCACACACTCTCTGCCTTAGCAAAACAGCACAGGCTTCAAAATGCCCTCTGTGACTCCTCACCACATGTTTGACTCCTAAACGGTGCGATTTTTCTTGCTTAAGTTGGGTCCGCCTCCAGCCTCTTGTAACATCTGAGCAGATAACACTCTGCATGTGCCCACCAGTTGTTCAGTAATCTAAATTACAAACATTCAATCTCTGCTCAATTCTTTAGAGACCAATTAATTGCAGGATATCACAAGAAAAAAAAACAACAGTGACCAGTAATGGGTTTATTTTTATTTTTCTCTGATGTTACATGTTCTTTCTTGAAGGTTACCAGCTGCTGAGGGATTTATTCTTTCCACAAACCAAACAGGAATAATCTGTATTTAGCAAAGACAATGTTGCATGCCAGGCATAGACGTAAACAAAGACATGAACAACACATGGACAGAGAAAAGGAACAGAAATAAAGTACTTTTATTTTTTCTAATCAGTAAAATACAGTTTGTCGGAGCCCCATATTGACTTGTTTACCTATAGAAAATAGTCTAACAGTATTCAAACCCCATTCATATTTTCATTTTTGCCACGTTTCAGCAACCTGAAATTATTCTCTCTGACAAAAACATGAGGTAAAGCAAATATTAGGAAGATTTTTTGTTCTTAAAGGAAATTTTCTAGATTTTTTTTGTTGAATTTTGTCTTAATTATGTAATTTTTGAAGTCCATGCACCATTATTCTAGGTAACAATTTGAGTCGATTACCAAATTAGTTGATCTTTGTTTCAATAACCAATCACAGTCAATCTGTCATATCTTTAAATTAGAGTAGTGCATAATTCTAAAATGAAAGTAAAGTATGCATGATTTTAAAGACTTTATAAAATAAATACATTGAAAAATTCCAGTGCGTTTATGTATAATCCCCATATGGTGATCCTTTAAGTCGAGCTCCACATTCAAACTGGTTTGTGATTTTAGATGCAATTAGGTGGGATTCCTTTGATAGAAAACGTTTAACTTATCTATCTAGATCAGGGTTCCTCAACGTTCCTCAAGGACACCCGAACTGATGGCGAGATGGAGCAGGGACCCCCTAATTTTATATGTTGTATCAAATTGTTATATCAAACTGGTCCTATAGTTTCTGATTCTGATCCTGGTTGATGGGACAGGTGTTGTGAATGAAACGGTGACCAGCTTGAAAGAGCTGCTGTGTGTCAAAACACAGAAAATTAAAAATGGTTTTTAAACCCAAATATTAGACTAGCAAACACAAGAATGATGCTAACATGGCTCCAGGTACTCAGAGATTCACTTCCAAACAGAAACCCCACATTCATATCTTCAGGTAACACAGAGTACATGTCAGACTTAATAATGTTACTTTAGCGATAGTTTGAAGGTGTTGCTTTATTGTATATCTCGTACCATGTCTTTCGGTTGTGCTGTTCTTTTTTCATCTCGTTACAGGTGACGAGATGAAAAAAGACTGAAAATGTTTTGTCATTATCTCCTTTCTATCTCTTCTTTCTTTCATCTTTTCTCTTTTATTTTTTCCCTTTCTTCTTCTGTTTTTCTGCTCTATTTACATTACAGTGTCCATATAAACAGTAAAACTCCCTGCATAATTATAATAAAGCAATTTATATGCATGAAACAAGTGGAGCAATATGGCAATTGCCGTACTGCTCCACTTGTGAAAGTAAAATCTGTTGGGCTCTTTTTGACATCAAGACTATTATTCTTATTGCCACATAGCCAGACAGGACACTGTAAAGAAAAAAAAAAAGAATGATAACACAAACACACAGGCAAAGGACAAAATCTCAAGTTCAAGTTTGCAAGACTTTTTGAATTTGATGTTGAAAACTGTTTTTATCCCTGGACCACCTTAACAAAATACCTTAAGGTGACTTGTTGCAAACTGGCTCTTTATAAATAAACTGAACTGAGTTGCTTTTGTTTGTCTTTTCACACAAACAGCTACTAAGGAATCGATCACAATTTGTAAACATTCTAAGAGCTGTGCAAAAGTGTACAAGATAATGTTTTTTGTTTCCTATACCTGTAGTTTTAGCTAGGACTGAGAACCTATGAACATATGAGGTCGGGGTAAGGTGAAGTTATTGGCGCTGAATACTAACTGATAAACTTGCTATATTAAAGACCAAAAAGATATATATAGGCATAAATTATTGAAATAAATATATAATTAAAATAACTGATTAAAGATTAGTAAAATAAGCTGAAAGGTCATGAGTTAAAGTGTACACTAGCTTGAGTAAAGGTGACCAGCTGCCCTGTAGAACATTAACCCTACATGTATGTTTTATGGGGCTAAAACAATCATATTCTTTTAGATTAATTGATTACTGAAATAATTATCAACTAATTTGGTAATCGATTTAATCGCTACATAGAGTAAAAGTACATAGACTCTAAAGGATCCCATTAGCTAATAGAATAAATTACCTATATTGGTAATTAGGATGAAACTCTACAAATATATATTTTAATTAATTATAAATGTAAAAAACATTGTTGTTTTTTTTAAATCAAATATTAAAATATTGTTATATATGTTTTGACATTTTTTTTTTCTTTTTTGAAAAGAGCATGTTTAAAATTGGATGAAAAAATTATACATTAATCAATTACTAAAATAATCCTTAGGTGCAGCACAGATGTTTCAGACACTTGTGAAAATGGTGAACATTGGGAAAGAGCCCTAACAAAATAGGTAACCTTTTAAGGCAGCTGTTTACTCTATTTAATTGAGGGTGGTCAGAGTAAAGGGGGGTATGTACGACTGCTTAATTTAATCAATCCTTTCCCTTTGGTTCTTTGTGTTAAACCTTCCCATAAAGGCTCAATAAAACAGCTTCAATATGACAAAAACATAGACAGGTTTAAAGGGAGTGAATACTTTTTGCATGCTGCCAAATGGTTGCTTTTTCCTGAAGCAGCAAAGCTGAAAGCAAGTTTTCCGGGATGGATTTCACTTTCTGCAACGATATAAACGAGCTTCGAGGTATTTTATTCCAGCTCTTTAATCTAACGTCTGTCATATTGCAGATGGGCTGAGGAAAAAAAAGCTCCTAATAAAACAGCACATATTTAAACCTGTGTTAGAGGTTTAAACTGTAGAACTGCTGAGGCTACGTCCAGCTGGCCTTGTAAAAGTCACGGGCTCCAGCGAGGGCCAGAACAACGCCATTTGTCTTAACGTCAGCGAATTCAATAATTAATGGGCCGTATCCTATCACAGCTCTCACGTTTACCCCATCTAAGTCTCACATCTCTGCACCCGGGCGTTCAGGAGCCAAACTGTAGGTCCGTCCACCAGTTACCTATGAACATTTAATTCCTCATCATTATGAGATGTCTGGTTGCATCTTCACAGGTATTTACTTACCGTGACACGTGCACACACACTTCTGTGGGCCTCCAATGATGCATCTAATGCAAAGAAACAATTCAACCTGCTCTGCTGCTGTGATGCAGAACATCTGGCTTTAGATTAGAATAATGCAGGGAAATGTTTGGAGTGTTTTTTTTTTATCTTACATTGTGAGCCTAAATAAAAGTGTAAAAATAACATAAACGAACATTTTTGAGTGGTTTGACCCTGGATTTGATTAAATGTTTGATCAGAGTGTTTGAGAGAAGAGGCAGCGCTCTAAACATTAAACATGAATTTTTTTTAATGTATCAACACCCCTCAGTCAACACAAAACAGTTTTTTGCTGTAAAGAAAAAAAAAAAGAATGATAACACAAACACACAGGCAAAGGACAAAATCTCAAGTTCAAGTTTGCAAGACTTTTTGAATTTGATGTTGAAAACTGTTTTTATCCCTGGACCACCTTAACAAAATACCTTAAGGTGACTTGTTGCAAACTGGCTCTTTATAAATAAACTGAACTGAGTTGCTTTTGTTTGTCTTTTCACACAAACAGCTACTAAGGAATCGATCACAATTTGTAAACATTCTAAGAGCTGTGCAAAAGTGTACAAGATAATGTTTTTTGTTTCCTATACCTGTAGTTTTAGCTAGGACTGAGAACCTATGAACATATGAGGTCGGGGTAAGGTGAAGTTATTGGCGCTGAATACTAACTGATAAACTTGCTATATTAAAGACCAAAAAGATATATATAGGCATAAATTATTGAAATAAATATATAATTAAAATAACTGATTAAAGATTAGTAAAATAAGGTGAAAGGTCATGAGTTAAAGTGTACACTAGCTTGAGTAAAGGTGACCAGCTGCCCTGTAGAACATTAACCCTACATGTATGTTTTATGGGGCTAAAACAATCATATTCTTTTAGATTAATTGATTACTGAAATAATTATCAACTAATTTGGTAATCGATTTAATCGCTACATAGAGTAAAAGTACATAGACTCTAAAGGATCCNTATTTAATTAATTAATTTAATATTTAATTAATTAATTTAATTCTGAAAAATGTGATTAGAATGACTTTAATCGAAGTAAAATCCATCCATCCATTTTCCATCACGCTTATTCCAAGCAGGTTAGTGAGGGATATTGGTGTCTCCATCTCCAGTTGCCTACGGGTAAGAGGCGGGCTCCACCCTGGACAGGTCGCCAGTCCATCGCGGCGCAACACAGACACACAACCATTCACACACACACACTCACACTTAAGGAGGATTTAGAGAAGCCAAATAACCTAACAGTCATCTTTTTGGATGTTTTTGAAGCCGGAGTACCCGGAGAGAAACCACACGTGCACAGGGAGAACATGCAAACTCCACGCAGAAAGACACGGGGCCAGGAATTGAACCCAGAACCTTCTTGCTGTAAGGCAGCAGTGCTGCACACTAAATCCAGTGAAAATAATTAATCTAAGTAATGGGGCTAGGCTAGTTAGCACCTCCAAGCAAAGTATTGCAAAAAAAAACAACAAAGAAAAGTCAAATATTCAGGTTGAAAAACTGCTAAAAAGTATTTGGATCCAAGAAAAATGAGACTGCAACTTCTCTTGAAATACAGTCTGAACGTTGGTCTTTACAGAAGTAGCTAAAACTGCAGAAACGTTCAGATGAAGCCGCTAAGTGGATAAAAGCGTTAAATAAACTTCTCTATTAATACTGGACTTAGGGATAGCAACAACATCTTCACTCCATGTACAGTCTAACATGACAGACAGACAGACAGACAGGGTAGTTAGTCCTAATAAATGTTTGTAAGAATCAAGAAAAGATTATTTTAACGTGGGACTATCCTTAGGTATTTAAATTAACACTGATAAATGCTTAGTTCAAAGATTGGTTGCTTAGTAAACTGATTGATTCATTAATTTATTTAGTGAAAAGGCCCTTTTTTCCCATTACAATCAAGCTGAGATACTTTATAAATGTTTCTAGCTACAGCAAGGAAAAAAACAGAACTGCTTCCAGAGGTGGGATCTCCTAGCTGATCACAAGCGATTTAACATCTCAGGTGTTTTCATCCTCAAAGTGATTAAATCTAACATGAGACCATGGAAACAGCTTCACATGAGGGAAGGAGAGAATCTGCATTAAAAGCAAGAGAAGGAGCATGGAATCATATGTAGGTTTTGGCACCGAGGACTGATAATCAATCAGAAACGTCTCTAACCTTTCATTTCTCCTTAGAATTATTCAATATTTTCATTTTCAATACTCAGAGAAGCTGCTAATATCATGCAGAAATGTCTCCACAACAATCAGTTTGTGCAGCATTTGAAAGTGTGTCTTAAAATTAAATAAAGGAATGATCATCCTCTGAGTTTACCTGCGACTCCACAGATAGGGAAACTACGTAATGCAAAGGATGGAGCAATGCTGCTATAATTATAAAACACGGCCTGACTGATCTGCTCTGCTGCTTTAAGGTCGATTCCCTGAAATAATTTGCTCCTCCTCTTAATTCATAGCGCAGCTTCTGCAGAGAGAACAAAGCCTTTCTTATACTTTCTTCCTTTTTTCGACTTCAAAGACACCTGCCTTATTTCCTTCAATCTATGAATAAAATGACAAGTGCTTTAATGTCGATCAGCAGAACGTATGAATCATTTTAAGGTTTAAAATTCATTTATTTTCTTTGTTCGGGATCTTTTTCTAATGATTAAACTCACAAACTGAACGACAGAGCATGAGATCTGATCGTTCCTTCGTCAGCAAAAGTAAAACATCAACGTTTAGTTGAGAGAAACTGAGGTGCATTAAATGATGCTGAGGATAAACTGTCGGGATGTTTTCCTGCTGCACCGCATTTTCCTCCAGCTCAGACACTAAGCACTGCTGTTACAATTAGGTGGATAAAATAATAAAATTGTCTTGTTACGTAAATGTGTGTTAATGTTTTCAAACCAAGAGCTCCATGGTAAAATGCTACTCTGTAAAAAGTAAATTTATAAGATTGTATTTGAGGTTAAAGGTTTGATATTTATACACTGGCTGAAAATAACTACATGATAATTTATAGCAGGGGTCTTCAACGTTCTCCAGGCCAAGGACCCCCAAACTGATGGTGAGATGGAGCGGGACCCCCTAATTATATATGTTGTATGAAATAGTGTTCTATCAAACTGGTCCTATAGTCACTCTATTACATATGGAGTCATGTAAAGAAAGTAATCCCTCCCTGGGATTATTAAAGTATTTCTGATTCGGATTCCTGGTTGATGGGACAGGTGTTGTGAATGAAACGGTGCCCAGGTTAGAAAGAGCTTCTGTGTGTCGCTGAATGTTTGCACTGATGACTGAAAGACATCTTCTGCTTTCATTTATCTGTTTACTACAGTGTGTTGAATTCATGTTAATGTGGATTTAAAGACATTTTAATTACTGCAAAAAATTGCAGGAGGGAATATTAAAAAAAGTATCAACCAAGACTTTCGCGACCCCCATGTAGTACCTCCGCGGACCCCCTAGGGGTCGCGGACCCCCTGTTGAAGACCTCTGATTTATAGTAATATTCACACAATATTCAAACCATTAAATGTACAGTAGCAGCCATTCAAAGTATCCCTACTTCCCTAAATGGGTCCTTGGCTTTTCCCCCACAATTCCTTTTTAATCTAAAATATCTAAAAATATTCTATATTCCAGGAGATTAAGCTTCTCTTTAGATCTTAATGTCCACAAATCATGACAGAATATTTTAGTACAAAAATTGATGTTTAAAAAGGAATTGTAGGGGACCAGCGAGGACCCATCAAGGAAAGTGGGGAAGTTTTGAGTGGCTGCTACTGTATGTATGATTCTTTTTAACATAATTCAAACTCCATGCAATCCATTGTAAGAGAAAGTGAAAATGTTAATGGTCTACGGATGAATTTAAATGGCATTGTTGATTCATTTTAATTGTATCATCACCTTTGCACAGTTCTTCCACTTTGTTGTGTTTTGTCACCATGAGACATTAACCATCTTTAGTTTAAGATCAAAACAGAGTAAAAATCCATGAGTGATCCCTTTATGTTCCATTTCCCCTTCCTCCTCCTCTCCTCTGAACCCTCTGACCACACAGTTCAGTCAGTGTGAAAATGTCAGCCTCCCCACCCTCAGTTTCTTTATTGATGCTGACATTTAGCCTGACACCAGAGTGGGGGGATCCTACGGTACATCAGATTGGACATATCTTCCCACAACACGGCAGGTCTGAGAAATCTACCTGCGTTTTGCTATGAATCTTACTGATACATCATGAAAAACATGTATCTTATCTATGTGGCTTTCGTTGCTAAAGCTGCGCTGGATGCTGCCTCTAAAAGATGATATTTTTATATTTTCCTCCCCCAACACTTTGCCTTTTTCTCTATCCCTGCTCATCATCCCTGCTTTCTCCCTCCAACCATCACTCCCTCCCCCAGGTGGCTTTGAGGCCAGCCTGTCTGAAATGTGATAGGCATAATCCCATTTAGTCTAATTGCATCTGCGGGAGAGTGTCCCATCGTGTGCCTACCGAACCCCTCAGAAGACATTAGGCACACATTTCCGCACAGAGGTGTCCTGCAAACACATGCACAGGCATGCATGGGTTAGCCAGACCTTTAGCTTTCTGACACTTTTTATTTTATTGCTGCTAAGATTTTTCTTCTTTTCAGACATGCAATGCTAGCAGTCTGGGCCCATGCAGCTTTAGCATGGAGTCAGACAACCATATTACAAGTTAGCAAATGGCCTAATGGAAAGAGCTGGGCTTTAATTTATGCATCTGCATTAGTGTGCACATTAAAAACCGCATGTTTGCTTCGGCACCAGGAGCTTCTGGGCTGGTGGAGACTTGGGGAGCTGTTTGATGCTGTAAGCTCATCCTCTGAGCGTTTCAGTCATATGTTATAACTGCACTGGAAAGAGCAGCAGTGTTACAGTGAGAAAGATTTGATAAACTGGATTAAACTAAAAGAAATCAGTTAGATTCATAAAGAAATAAATCATTAAAAAAAGAAGTCTGAATATCTGAAAGGAAATTAGTCCCTTAATCAGGGAGCTTTCATAAATAAAAAATTATAATTCATAAAATATATGAATGGAAAATAATTTTATTTAATAATTTTTACATTTTTCTTGAAAAAAAAAATACTAAAAATTTTCCATTTATTAAAAACCACATTGTTCCAGATTTACTCTAGTCATGTGTCGCTCTAAATGAATTCCAAACACCAGCACAACTATTCATGCCATCAGTTCATCAGCAAGAACTGCATCCAGGTCGCAGTGAATGCGTTTTATAATACTTCACAGATTAAAAATTCAAAAAAAAGCTTGTGTAAAAGCTTAACAAAAACTGTTGGTCCCTTAATTAGATGATTATTAACAAACCTGATGAATTTCTAGTTGCACATGTAAAAATGAGCTAAAGGTACGAATCAGGTAGCTCACCGTTAAGAGCTTAATAACGACTACGGAAACCTCAGAGTGTCATAAATGTGATAACGCCTACATCCTGCATGGGTTCAAGTGTCCTGTAAGCTGATGTTCGCTGATGAAGTGATGTGAAGCTGACTGCAAATTCTACTTTAGGAGGGTGGCCAGAAAGTGACCAGACAGCGGGAGAGGAAAAAGCGTTAAATTAGTAAGAACAGTCCTCTGGTGCTGAACTCTTGCCGTGGTTTCTGGAGTTTATTATTTCAGAGCATTTGCAAACAGCTATTTTATTTATATTTTATGATTTGTTTAAACATTTGATCATGCAATATGTTACATTTGGATTAAATTAACACCCCTGAACATCCCCTGTTTCAAAGAGCAGTGGCCGCCACTGATAGACCTGGGTATCTGGATAGACGACAAATTGTCTTTC
>NW_015150560.1:677174-687233 GCF_000732505.1 Cyprinodon variegatus
TCACTAACCAGTAGGTGGCAGTAGTGTTCTTTGACAAACATGGATGCCTCCAGCAAAGCACATTCACATGAAAATTACTCTAAATAAAAAACACTGATCATTTATTGAACAGGATGTAATAATTTCATATTTAAAGTACTTTCAGAAGTTTGAATTCTGAATGTGACCGGACTTTTCCTTTAACACTTCAGACTCAGGAAAACCTGGATATATTTGGACGTCTGTGGCTTTGGGTCCCCTGGCGGTGGCCTCGGTGCTCTGGGGGGGGGGGCACGTCTTCGGCTCCTCACAACCACTAATGAGCATTTTTTCTTTGGATAAACTTTACATGCAATAATGAACTTTCACAAACAACTACAGGTGCTTGGTTCCAGGTAATTTGAGATTCATTTCCATACAGAAAGCCCATATTCTGATCTTCAGCTACCACAGTATACATGCCAGATTAAATAATACTACTTCTACTTCAGCAATAGTATTGAGGTGTTACTTGTTTCTCTTATACTATTCTTATGTCTCATACCTGTGCTGTTCTGTTTGCAGCTCTTTGAAGGTGATGAAGCAGACTGAAGATGTTTTATCTCCCTTTTGTCTCCTCTTTCTTTCATCTTTTCTCCCTTTTTTCTGTTTTTCCTTTCCCGTTCTACTTACATTGCAGTGTCCATATAATCTGCAATACTCCCTGCATGAATTATAATAAAACTATTTATATACATAAATCAAGTGAAACACTATGGTGACAGCCGTACTGCTCCACTTAAGAAAGCAAAATGTGTTAGGCCCTTTTTGGCATCAAGACAATTATTCTTATTGCCACATCGCCAGACAGGACACTATTTAGAAAAAAAAAAAAGAAAACCTAGATATTCTGAGATCTGATTGATATTGTTACCACGAAACAAAGACTGTTTCCCTTAACTAAGAGAGTTTACCTTAACAAAGGGTTGTTCTAGTTTGGTTAAAGCAGATAAATGTGTGTGAAAGGTCAAACCTTGCTGTCAGTGGCTCCTATGTACACAAAATTATAACATGAATCTGCTTCCTGCGAAAACTGTGTCAGCCTTCATGCATCTGACTGACGAGACACACCCATATTTTAATCAGTTCATATTTTAAGCACATTTTTTTTTCTGCTTCTTATGCAAATAGAAAAAAACATCCTCCTGCAGCTCTGAGAAGAGCAGATGTAATTTTGTTTTCCACTCTAGATTGTTAACAAGATTATACTTCACGCAGCTGTTTCTATGAAAGGAACCAAAGAGAGTCGGGTCTTAAAGAGAAAAAAAAAAAATCTGGTACCTGCACAGATGAATCTGATGAACGACACAATTTGTTTTGAAGAGAATAGTGTTGCTTCTGTTATCTGTCGTGGAAATGTTGCACACAGGCAAGGACATATTGAGCTGAATCTGTGCACAGATCAATCTGCACACAAAGGAAATCAATACAGCGGAACTGAGTTACTCAGATGAGCCGAGTGCAGATCATTAGATTTGGATGTGAAGAACCATTCCAGTAAATGGAAATAAAAACACGTTTCCTGTGGTGGAATCTAGCTTTATCGCACAAGTGTAATAATTGTGTTCAGAAATGATTCTCACAAACATTGTTTCTGGAGATGGAGGTAATCAAAATAATGACTACTTCACTGTTTTGGTGTTTTCCATTAACCGGCATGCATCGCTGCAGCCTTGCCTATGGGGGAAAAAAATCCAGTGACTCATTATCTCTGAAATGAAACTATTATCTTGAAAATAATAAATAAACCCATTCTGCATGATGTGATATTACACATACAGAGTGGCACTCGGCGAATCCCTTTGAAAGGGAAAAAAAGACCCATATGGTCATATTGTTTTGGAAATAAGGATGCACGGATGCTCAGTCACCTGTTATTCTTAAGTATGGATGAAATTGCAGTGATGGTTTTCAAATAAGACAGCTTGAGTTTACCTCTGCTGGATAAAAATAGCCACTACACTGCCGGATCTCCAGCTGTTCCTTTATCCCCGGCTCAATCCAGTCATTAAAACTTTCACATCTTTTCAAACATTTGTTGAAAAAGCTGCCAAATCACATGGAAATGTCTAAGCAGCAGGCACATTTCACAATATGAAAAAAAAACTTATAGAAATAGAGCTAAGTGAGAACTGCTGCTGAGGGAAGTAGAAAGCTTGAAAATGGCCATCTGATTTTTTGTGCTGTTGTTTGCAGAAATGCCTTAGAACAGTCGTCTTCAATGTTTTCCAGGCCAAGGACCCAAAAACTGATGGCGATATGGAGCGGGGGCTCCCTAATTATATATATTGTATGAAATTGTGTATCGCTGAATGTGTGCATTGATGACTGAAAGACATCGTCTGCCTCCATTTATCTGTTTACTACAGTCTGTTTAAATCGCGTTAATGTGGATTTAAAGACCTTTCAATTAGTGGAAAAAATTGCGAAACCTTCGTGACCCCCATGCAGTACCTCTGTGTACCCCCTAGCGGTTGCGGACCCCCTGTTGAAGACCTCCACCTTAGAAAATAGTTTTGCAAATATCATGACTTTTTTTTTCCTTTGGTTATTAAATATCTATATATCATCATCCATTTGGCTTTTGTCGTCACTGTGGCACATTTGTCCAGTACTATAACCCTTGCCCCTAATTTACATGGCATCATGTGTTAACCGCGCAGAAAAAACACAACTGTAATCCAAAAGATTATTCACGCTGTGTCTGAGGTTTGGTTTGGGAACCTCTGTCGGTTGTTCTTTTAGATCCTTTGGTTCAGTTGGTGTCTTTTATGCCACGGAGCAGTTCCTGTTGACAGTTAACAGATGGGATAAAATTCTAGCTCTCATCACAGCTTTCTTGAGTCTGAGGTCTTGGTTCTCAAACACAGATAGTTCCTTAACGCTATCAGTCTCTCCTACAAGCGGACAACTTTAGGTATTTTAGTGTTTTGAATGAGGGTAGAGGGATAGACAGACCGTAGCTTGTTGAAAGTCTGTTTTGGTGAAGAAAAAGCTGAGAAAATATATTGTAAATAAATTGGGGGTTCATTTTCAAACCAATCGTCTTTAGAAATGAGAAACTGATTTTGACTCAGCAATTAATACCATCTCCTACTGGCCGAAAAAGCCTTTTTAGACCTGGAAACAAGCTTTTAGAAGCAGTGGGAACAGCTTACTGACACGTGTCTACCCAAGTCAAACAATTTAGCAAATGACTTACATTAAAATTGGTGGGAACACTAGATCCAGTTCAGCATGCAATTTAACGTGACACCATTGAGCGCAACATATGGACGTTTAAAACACTGCACCAGTTGCTTCTGATCTAACAAGCTGAAACAACTCTGTTTACATTCACTAAACATGGAGCCGCTCTGGTGAGAGGGATTCGGACAGAATGGGGCGAAACAATAAAGGACACTGACTGCGCCCTGGCTTCCTTCCATGTTGCTCTCCATTGTTTACATTCCTGATTACTGTCACACTGAATGCTAACTCATAGTGATGGTCTCTCCACACATACTTGACAGTGTAGGGTCAAACCCAGCTTTTTATGCCAATGCGACGAGAGCCAAATGCCAATTGTTAGCCGTTCGACCCATGTGTGAAAACCCCAGGTTAAACCGCTAATTTCAGTGGAAAGGAGGCTTTCGATACAAGTGGTTTTCCTTCCAGAGGATATATTATAAGTAATGTGCAACCTACCAAACCTACTTTGGATCCCATTTGGTAGGCTTACTGTAGATGTAGTATTGAGAAGGGGGATGTCTGGAGATGCCATCTGTTACCCTAGCATCCTGATCTAAAATGAGTTAAGGACAATGGATGCATCAATTCCTAATTAAAAGTTTTGCCTCATACAGATTTCCTGCTTTTTATTGCCTTGAAAACTTTCAGCTCTTCAAAGAAACTTTAAGAGTGATTTGTATTTTCTTCGTCATCCAGAATAGTTTTAGACCTAAAACTTCCACCATCATGTTTAGCTGTCAGCATCATGTTGTTTGCTGAAATGCTGTGTTTTAAAACAGATGTAACAGCCATAGAAATGGGTTTGTTTTTCCTGACTAACAGATGTCAAAGGCTTTGGCTGTTTCTAAATTTGGCAAATCGTAGCTCTCTGCTTTCTGCTCCAAGCCCTTCAGGGCCAACAGCAACAGCACTTTCCAGGGTAAGAAAAGAACTCTGGACTGCTGTACTGAAACCGGACGTCCTTTTATCCTTACAGATGTTGTGTACTCAGTGGAAACGCACGTGGATGATGCTAGTCAAACTGGGACTGTGAATGGCTGAACCTCTTCGCTATCAAACCCAAAACATATTAAGGCGTTTACATTTCCATGTGTCACACACTGTACATGCCTCTATACATTGGAAAAAAATCGAAATCTAGATAAGTCATTTTTTCTTAAAATAAGTGCATTTGTTCTTGGATTGAGGAGGTAAAAGAGGCATTTTGCCAATGGAAGAAGACAATTTGCAATTAAAATAAGAAAACACAATTGCATTGACTTATTTCAAGTGCATATGATCTAATTATTTTATTTTAAGTAAAAATACTCATTCCATTGGCAAACTATTTCATTTACCTACTCAAATTAAGAGTAAAAGCACTTAATTTAAGAAATTCTTACCTATTTCCATTCATTTTTCCAGTGTATAATGCATTTTTGTTTAATTGGAGTTTGTAATGAATGCATCTTAGGCTCGATCCAAAAACCTCAAACTGTAGTTCTTAACACCTATTCCTATAACTTCTGTCCCTTTGAACAATCATGGGATCAACAGCAAGAACATGATCCAGGTTAGGAAAGAAGCTCTGGATTGCCCTCCTAATTCCAGACAGCTTTCAGCCTTATGGACGTCAATAACCAGTGGAGACACAGATGAATAATATGGGGTGGCATTTGTTAAGTTAAGGAGTGAATAAATTAGTAGCAATATTTATGGTGATTTATTGTGTTTTAAGAGACAAATAAGGTTTTTTTTTCACGGTCATTTATTCATTTATAAAATCTTAACTTATATTAACATATTTAGTTTGTAGCTAAATATGTCCAATGTGTTATAAATCACAAAAAGAAGATGAGAACATCACTTTCGCACAGTACATGTCAGAAAAACCTTATTTATGTAAAATCCCGAGAGATGGGCTGTGCCTACATTTCCTGTCAGACAAATTATTGCAGGCAACCTTATTTAACCTTATCCTATCAGGGGCTAGGAAAGTTAGGATGGCCGTATGCTAGCGGTATTTCCTGGTCCTAGCTAGCCTAATTCTATAGTTTTGCATGATTCTGACTAAGCAAAAGTTTCTCATCTCTTTTAAAGATTGTTCATATTGGGGCCTAATTTGGGCATACACTGCAATATTTTCAATCGCTGCACACAGCTAGAGTTAAAACACAGCTCATGATGTTTGTTCTCACACTGTGCGGCCTGACACTCTGATGAGATCTACCTGCTCACACTGCACGTCCAAAAACCACCCGTCCGACTCAGTGGCGAGAGATGGCGCTCGTCGGACTTGTCAGTCTGGAAGAAGAAGAAGAACTCCCTTGTTTGCATGTGAACAGCGCTCAAGGTTCAGTTGGATCGTAATTCTGATTTGCCCACAAACACCTCACGACGGCCGTCTCAATTTCAAACATGTTTGATTTTCTCCTGACCTTACAATTCCTGATTGGGAGGTGGTAATGAGAGGCTAATCACCTCTCGTTACCTCCTCTATATACGAGGCTGAAAATCGGCCTAATTGAAAAAATTCTCGCACGACTGGAAAATCAGCTCGAAAACGACAAAAAATCGTACAGTGTATGCCGATCTACCTACCTCATGTTGTCAGAGAGGTTCTACTTGTGTGATTCCAGTTCCACATGCACATAATTTATTAGTCCTGGGTGTAGCTTGTGAAACAGAATCTAGAAATATAATAAAATACACTGAATTCATGATTTAATGACATCTAAAAGCCCCTTAATCACTAGCACTTGATGGAAGGGTGGCCTAAACATGTTTTAAGGATGGGTGCAATTAATTTTCCCCATTGGGACAGGTTGGTTTGAATAACTACTTTTATTAAAGACTGTGAAATAAATGCTTTTTGGAAAACTGCTGCTTCTATTTCCCCATTATATATTTGTCTGCTATTAAAATGTGTTTGAATGTAAAGACGTAATTAAAAGAAATCCCCAAACATGTTTGCATCCAGATGTTTGATGCATGTTCACATCTGAACATGCATCTTGGGCTGCATGCAGGTCCTCCAAGACCTTCAGTCAAGGTGTGTGAGGTTGAAAACTTGATTACTTTCAAGTTAAAGCAATTTCCAGCAGAATTGAATTCTTGTTCTCGGTTGCAGGTGAGCACCCTGCGGACATCTGCGTCTTCCCCAAGAAATAAAGCACCTATAAACAGCACCCCTTTAACGGAGAGGGAATGTAGAGTCAAAATGCAATTAATATGCAAATTTTAGTGGGAAGACTTAATAGGGAGCCTTAACAAACACCCGTGTGTTGTGAGATAAGGCTGTTTTCAGGTTGTTTTCTTCTAACCTCTGCTTGTCCAAAGTCAATGCCTTGGGGAGCTGGAAGTCTTGTAAAGGCATGGATGGAGCTTATAATGTTTGTTTTTTTTCTAACGGGAGAAACGGGTAGAGGTTGTGTTTCAGGGTCCACAAAGTTAAAATGGTAGTTAATTTAAACTGTTCATTTCTCATTTCATTATATTGTCTATTTTCCTTACAAGGTTGAACAGTTTTCTCTGAATGCCATTAGACTACGCTGGAAGGAAGGGGGAGTATGAAGGAAAGGGAAAGATACTGGATGGGGAGGTTGAATATATAGCCTTAAAGAAAAGCGGGGAGATTGGAGGTAGAGCAAAATCTCTGCATTCAGATTCGATACATGTTTGCTGATCACAGGTGTAGAGGGACGTTAAGAAGGAACACACAGGGTTTTAATGGGGGATCAAATGCCTGATGGGTGAATTTCCATATCGATGCATTTCTTGCACTGTTTACGTTTGATCACTGCTGCACTTTATGGAATGGAAACGCTGATTTACAGTCTGAAAAGCTGTACTAAACGAAATTTTGTTTTGTATACACTCTCTTTATACAAAATGACAATAAAAGTTGTCTAACCCTCATGGCTGAACATTTAGACCAAAGACAGGAATAAATGAAACACACAGACAGGTTTAGGACGTAGTACAGCAGGTCAAAGCTGCTGCTGCTGAGGCCACAGCAGCTCAGTCTGATGGATCCAAATCCCCTGAGACTAACCCCCCCCTCCCGTCTCTCCATCTCTCCCTCCCCCAGTCCCCACCCTAATGATTCATCCACCACCTCCAGCCCTCCTGCGCCCTCACTATGATTCACACCCACTCCCTGAGCTAAATTATTGCTGTGGCCGCTAGAAGAGCTCCATCACTCTCCCTCCATCTTGGGTTATCATCAAACAAGTATATGAGCTGCGACCAGAGCCTGATTGCACTGAAGTGCCCAGCTCAGCAGTTTTTATGAGACTATGTGCACTTATTCACACACTCAGACTCACACCCTGCTAGCTTTGATAGCACTTTCGCAGGAAGAGTTTTCCATTTTTTAAATGCTTGAGTGTTTTCTTCCGATGGTGCAGTGGCGATTCAGTGGAGGGCAGGGGAATTGTGCACGCAGGACGCTATAAATGTTGATTAGATGAATGTTGAGTGCAGCATCTAATAAACAAGAAGCCATTGGCATTCCTTTCATAGCGTGAAGCCTTGGGGGAGAAGGGCCCAAACACAACAACTGTGCCTGTTAATAAAAAAAAAATTCTCCCAAAGAGATAGATGTGATTCTATTCTTTTGCGTTTCGTCCAAGGTCAGTTCTTATTCAGTCCCAGGTGATGTTCATTGATCAATGCAGAATTGTGAAAGTCCTAGTAAACATCCTTGGTACAAAATGACCAAGTTACCAAACCATTTAAGTCACATTTATCTGGTGTCTGGTATGTGAGGATCTGTCAAAGTGTCTTTAAATTGTCATATTTCACCCTTTTTACTGGATAACCTAGACTATGTCACCTTAGACAGTGATTCCCTGTCATCTTCACCGCCTTATGTGTCACAAAAACCAAATGTAAATCCCTATATTGTCCCACAAAGGTGAAATTCACTCTCTGCATTTAACCCATCCCCTTAGGGAGCAGGTGGCTGCCATTGTGTGACGCCCGGGGAGCAGTCTGGGGTTAAGCATCTTGCTCAGGAACCCAGAGTGCAGGCTGTGGCGATCAAACCGGGTGCTTCAACTTTTCCAGGCCACAAGCGCACTTCTTTGACCCACTAGGCCAACACCTTTCTACACAATAAATTCCACATTTACACAGTAAATGTAGTACAGTGACTCTTTTAGAGTTATTACAAAAACAACTGGAGTTAAATATACACTATGTAGCGTTCTAATTTAACACTAATTAGGAGTGGGACCAAATGCACTCTTTAAGTGTTACTTTAACACTTCAAAATATACTGTGTAACTATCCTCATGAACTGGGAGTTTAAATATTAACCAGTAAATACACATTCTGTAAAATTATAAGGTACTTAGGGCGATTTAGAGTGTGTCTGGGCTTCTGGGGCATGGAGACTTCCCGAGAGGTTTGCTGGGGGGGTTAAATGTGGGCCATGTTGGTCCTTCTAGGGGGGGCATTGGGAAGCCAGGAGTGGGACTTCTGGAGGCTGGGTGCATGGTCTTTTGGGGATCTGCCTCAGCAGACATGGGTCACTGGCCTGGCGGTTATGTCGTGGATCTAGGATGGGCCGGGATCCATGGGCCGGCCTGCCCTTGAGTGGAGTCCCTGCGGGCGAGGTGGGGGCTTGGTTCTGAACTGATGTGCTGCCTGGTTTGTGGCCTGGTGCCATAGGAGTTTAGTTCCAGGTGTTCACGGATGCACACTAATTCTAAATACTAAGAGACAGATAAAGATAAATGGCACCCTGAATATTATTGGGTAATCACTATAGGTTTGGTTTTTCACACAAATAGATATCTAAGAGATACCTGCTGTTCTGGAAGCTTTTTTTTTTATGTTTACTTTGGTTGTCTGTTGTCTTCTTTTTGCTTTTGTTACGTTTTCTGCTTTTTTTTGCCTCTTATCTCCTACATGTGTGGAAGCAGACTACTAGGAGTTACTGTATATCTTCGGTTTTGTCCAATTTTGCTGTTTTATTTTCTCTCTTTTCATATGATCTATCCTGTCTCTCTTTCTTCCTCCTCTTAGTTCCCATTCCCTCTTTCTTTCTCACCTCCCTTTCTGTCCATTGTATTTGACTTTACTCCCAAAATAAATTCTAATAAAGTTTCATATACAAGTACTTAACAGAATCTTGTGGCAACAGTCATTGTCTGCTCGTGAAAGCAAATCTGTTGGACTATTATCTATCTCTTGGATATCCTTTCCCAGAACTATATATCAGCGAAACAGGACACACACACAAATCCATGTGCAAACTAGTTAAAGGGCAAAACTTTTATATATATACATTTCTATAAATTGGGGCATAAAGGGGTTAAATTCAATCTAAGGGAATATGAGAATGAGAGTCACTGAACCAATCTGTGAGGCTCATCTTATATGAAACATTGTGAAGCAAGAACATGTCTATAAAGAAAAACTAAGAAAAGAACATTATATGAAGAAGTTATACCTGGAAAATTTTTAAGCATAAACATAAAACACGTCCATCCTTCCATTTTCCATCACGCTTATCCCACTGGGGTAGCAAGGGGTGCTGGTGTCTATCTCCAGCTGTCAATTGGTGAGAGGCGGGGTCCACCCTGGACAGGTCGCCTGTCTATTGCAGGGCAACGCAGAGACACAAAAAACCATTCACTCAAACCCAACGAGAATTTAGAGAAGCCAGTTAACATAACAGTCATGTGTTTGGACTGTTAGAGGAAGCCGGAGTCCCCGGAGCGAACCCACGCATGCTCAGGGAGAACAGGCAAACTCCATGCAGAAATAGCCTGACGTAGTCCTACTCAATTCTAGTCAGAATATGAGTCTAATGCTGCTCCA
>NW_015150560.1:688930-691500 GCF_000732505.1 Cyprinodon variegatus
GAGCTCGTAGATGATGATAAATAACATAGTTATGTATAATATATTACATTTCTGACTGTATATCCCTGTAATTATTACACACTGTAGCTTTAAAGGGGGTTGGAGCCCTTGACCTCTTAATGAGGTTGAGCTTTAAACACAAGTCCATGTTGCTGGTGACGTGATGCTAGGGTGGACTAGGTGCATACACATTATGAGTCAGAAAGTGGTTTAAGATGTTTCTTTTAAGGTTTACAGAGAGACTGGATTGATCTGGCGTGGTAGTTCAGTGAACAGAGACTGGAACTCTATGGGAAGAGAGATTAAGTTAGGATGTACCCAGGTGGAACTGAGTACATTAAGTAAAGGTGCTGATTTCTTACAGGTCATTGGAGAGAGGAGAGGATGGGGAGAAGGTTGATGAGTCTACAGGGATTGAGTTTGGCGGAGGTGGCGAAACGGCTCAAGAGTTCCAGAGGGTGCACAGTCAGGGGAGTGTTGGAGGAAGGATCCAGGAGGGCCGCATGGAGAACCGACTTCAAGACGGCCAAGCTGTGAGGAGAGGAGGACAAAGAAGGTAAGTCTTAACTTTAAGCAAAATGCTCAGAAGCTATGGAGCTAGCAGGTAGGTTACCATTACGGAATCCACTCCTCAAAATACTGCTCCCTGACTGCATCCAATTAGAACCAGCTTGAGGTTCGCCTGGGCGGAAGTATCTCTGAGGAGGAAAAAGGTAAGAAACCCAAACGCAGCTCAGCACAAAACCCCGTGGACCCAACAGCTGGTGGAAGAAAGTGTAAATAAACCTACAGGTCCTGCTTTGTCTTTGGTTGGACAACAATTCCCACTGTCACAGATGATACAAGAGACTGCAGAAGATCTTCAACAGCTCCTTGAGAGATGCAGACCTATTAAGCAAGAATGACCTATCAAGCCTTGACAAGTGGGGGTTCTGATGAAAATTTAAAACCTGGATGTCACAACATCTTGTGGTGTCTTCTTGAGTACAAAGAGCCCCTGACAACTGTACAAGCACTAAAACCATCAGCCGGTTTGTCCAGAGCTGGCATGAACTTATTCAATCCCTAAGAAGATTTGCCCTGTATAGGTATTGACCTAAATTGCAGCTTTAGTTTAGTGGCTTAGTAGAGGAATTGAAGGAAATCATTAACAGCAAGGTAATGGTTTAACTCAATTCCTCTTGAAGTATTTTCACATCAGTTGGGTCTTTATTAGGAAAGGAAGAAAGCGGAAAGCACAGGAGGCCATGACTGCAGTACAACAAAGCAAGTTAGCTGTGACAAAGCCAAGAGAAGAGTGGAAGAAGACGGATGGACCAAGTTGGTCAGCATGTACCAGCAAGAGGTTTGAACAAAATGGGAGCAAAGCTAATAGCAGTGCATCGCCTTCTCTAAGCTATAACTTCATATTTACTTTTATCAAGCTAATTTATGATGTCCCTCCAGCCCAGCAAAGCTTGGGTTTAGACAACAGTTCATGCTAACTGTAGATAGAGAAACGTTCTTGTGCATATTCTCATTCATTGCTCAAAAAGGTCTGGGGAAAGGCAAGTACTGGATCAGAAAACCTTCAAGCATCCCTTCAGCCGCATCGCTAACTGATGGTGGTCAGAAGGCCTGGTGGAACCTGTTTATGGCAGCCTTGGTTCTGTCAGTGTTTATTCTTCTTTGCCTTTTCTAAAAAGTGCATTAAATTAGTCCTACCTGTCTTTATCCATGCTGGGTCAGATGCTGATGTTTGAAAAAAGAGGCAGGGAAAGCAGAATAAAAAGGGTCAGAGAATGCATAGATGAATAACAATAGTTCAGTGAGTGAAATCAATAATCGTAAAGAGACGTTCAAACCGCATCAACACCTCCTTTCTATGCAAATCTCACAATTCTAAACTTCCACCATAAAACAGGAGAATCCAAACGAAGCCCTGAGTTGATGTAAACTACTGATATTAGACAATGTAATTTCTATTTTTGAATACTAATGTACTTTAAAATCCATGTAATTTTGAATACTTGCGTATTTACAAAAGTGAGGATTTCATTGCATTAACTTGAGTAGATCATTGACTGAGTAACTTTTACTTGTATAAAGTTATTTGACTAGAAGTATCAATACTTCTATCAAGTACTACTTTTCAGTACTCTGTCCACTACTGCACACAAAGAAATACAACCATTCACACACACACTCAGAGCTAAGGAACCATTTTGGGAAGCCAGTTAACCTAACAGTCATGTTTTTGGTCTGTAAGAGGAAGCCGGAGGATCCAGAGAGTACCCATGCATGCAGAGGGAGAACATGTGATCGCAAATCCATTCCCAGGCCAGGAATCATACCCAGAACCTTCCTGCTGCAAGGCAGCAATGCTAACCGTGCGACTCCCTTCGGAACCTTTTGATGTTTTAGGCATGTGCATAAAACTATCAAACAGACTAAATATGTTATTGACATGAGAAGTTTAAATTTCTAGTAATATAATTAACAACTTCAAAAACATTCCTTTACATCATTACTGCACATCTGATCTTCTGTGAAGATTATATATATATATATATATATATATATATATATAT
>NW_015150560.1:691670-702903 GCF_000732505.1 Cyprinodon variegatus
ATATATATATATATATATATATATATATATAGATATATATATAGATATATAGATAGATATATATATATATATATATATATATATATAGATATATATATAGATATAGATAGATAGATATATACATATATAGATATAGATATATATATATCTATAGATATATAAAGAGATATAGATATGTATATATATATACAATAGTAAGCAGCCCTGACTCATCATTTTTTTTTTTATTCCAGAAAAATGTCTATATTTATTTTGTTGTATTGCTCGATACTCTTAGAAAAACATTTTTTTTCGTCATGCTCATGAATGTTATTTGTGTTGGAGGGGGGGGCTCTGACATACCTAGCACTGTGATTTGACCTTACAGTCCCCAATAAAATGTTTAGAAAATAGTAAACCTCTAAATTCTTCTCAGATGGACTTTAGTGAAAGAAAAAGCACCAGAAAATGCTGAAAAAAACTGTAATTTCAAAACAACTTCAGTGATTTTATTATTTTTGTATTGCATTATTTGATTGTGTATTAGAACATGTTTTAGGACTTTTGATTAGTAATCTTTTCAGGGTATATCTTTTATTAAAATTTCTAATTTAAATATTTTCTTTAATTTATTCATAATTTTTTCCTGAATTTCGTTTTGGGCCTTTAATTATACACTTAATAGTATTAAATATTTTTGTCTTAATCATCATAAAACATTTCACTGCAAATGAAAAACATTTTTATCCAGTGGTTAGAAATAAAGGGTCAGAAATGGAAACCTGTATAAATGTGATCACCTTGAAGCGAATCTTTAATTCAGTCGCACAAACACAGATCCCCTCCTCTGGTTGCACACCCCAACAGAGGGATAATCTGGCATGCACTGCCGTCATGATTAAAGTGTACTTCACTCACCTGCCCAAGTCCAATCAAGGCCTGCACTGATTGCAGCAGCTTGAAGAAGACAAATACAGGGGGGGGGATGGGTACAGGATTGGTGGGTCCATTTCTAGAGGAGTGACAGTGTACTGAAGCCATGGCAGGGCAGCTTGAAGCCTTTAACTCCAGGGAGGATCCATCCCTGCTTTCCTCTCCACTCTGGCCAGACGGGGTGAATCAATCATCTCCAAAGATGTCAGCATCTGCCCAAGCAATTTCAGATTGGAATAAATGGCAGATGGGGATGTTGTTCCCTCTGTTTAATCAGTTCCACCAAATGTGGTTTTATCTCTTATAAAATGAAACCATCTGTAGCACGTAGGTGTAAGGATCAAGTGAGGGAGGACGAAGGGAGAGGGTGACGGAGGGAAAGCTGAGAGATGTAAGAGCGTTAGGAGTGTGCGCATTCGTGTTTTTTAATGTGTGCGAGGAGTGTGCACGGTGATGGAGAGGAGAGAGACAGAAACCGAACACTGTGAAACAGAAACAGAAAAGTGGGAAAGAAGAGAAGCACTTATCCATTACAAAGAGAGAAAATGCAATCTTACAGCAAGCTCACACCTCCACTCTAATCTCTTCTTTCTCCCTCAAAGGAGTACCACCCAGGGGCCTTCACTATTATATCTCGAGCCATCTATTTCCTTCTCCGCCTCCGAGCAGACACTCGGGCTGTAATTTGGTCCCTTAGACCCAGTTGAAGCAGAAACATTAATGATAGATCCCTCTGTTTTTAACCAGGATGATAACATAGGCATTATAATTCTCTGAGCACTCGGTTCTGGAATGTCTCGGTAATAAATCACATTAAAAGGCTCTTCATCCCACAGTGAAACCAGCCAAAAAATAAATAAATAAAAACAGCATACAATATGATTCCTTGAAAAATCCTTGATTTTTTCGTCTCAGAAAGCTGCTTTATTTTACTTCCGAGTGCAAAGAAAAAACAGTGTACCACATGCTGGGACTCATTTCATGAAAAACAGACAGGGTGTTTTACCGTCTTTTAAACCCTTAGTGTGTTCAGCAATCTGAGGCAAATACATGAAGCAAAAATCCTACAATAGTTTCAGGGTTTTACCTGAACGTTGTCCAAAAGGCAGGGGACTCCATGCAGTCCTTCCCTCACGTCCTTCTATTTGAAGTATTTCGCTTTTTTCAGGATATTTATTTTTCTTTTGACCCAATATATATTGGAAATGAAAACGTAGGGTATTTTTTAATTTGGGGTAAATCAAACTCTTTAAAATTGATATAAATAAATGCTTTAAATAAATAATACTCTGATTAATTATTTGAATTTTTTTTTTTTAGTTTTTCTGCTTAATTCCTTAATTATGTTTTGATGATATTAATAACTTAAGATTGGCCACAGACTGTATTAACAGAATAAAGAAAATTAAAAGCATTTAATTTACACTCTCTAATAACGTCAATTAAGTTAGATAAACAATAAAAAGCAACACTTCTCCTTAAATCTCCTTAAATCCATGTAGTTTATACATGTTATTTCATTTTGAAGTAATTACATATTTTTAAACCGAGATGCTGCCCAACATCACTTTCAGATATTACTTATAATTTCTGCTTTTAATGAAAAACATTGACATTTTTTTGAATTTGTTGAAATGTGATTCCCACCCATGTCACATTTTCAACACATGATTTAGCTTTTTCATCATGTATTCCACTTTCCATTTTACTTTTTATCACATGTGATGCATATATGTGCACCATGTGTTAGGAGATTTTTTTCCCATGAGTAAATCATTAGATTGTGGTCTTTGTAATACCCTTTTCACATTTGTCAAAAAGTCAAAGTATTTTCACGCATGTTTTATTGCGTATTTTTATACAATTGTATGTCTTGTTTAAACATGTCATGAAGTACTCTGAGTATACATTAAAGAAAGATTTAAAATGGGGAAAAAAATAACTTTCAAATGTAAATTCTGACACCAATATGCAATGTGAACCAGTTTTTAAGTTTCATTGTTATCTCTTTCAGGGAATTCCACAGAATTCACATGACAGCATCAAATGTAAAAAGCGATATTCACATGTGATACACGTGCCTAAAATGTCAATCAAAAGTGCTTCAAACTGGAATTGCACATAAAACATGGTTTCAGTCATGGTTTTACATGTGAAACAGATATTAGTGTCACATGTAATACATGATTTTTACATGTAGAAGTCATGGAATTTCTCAGTAAGGGATATTATAAATATAACTCAATGCTGTAACTAGTCGACATAGCACGTTGCTGTCACCATTAATTCTTGAAATTCCTTATTCCCTCCCATGTTTTTGCATGTAAATCACATAACCAGTTGATTGCATCCATTCATTAACTTTTAAAATATGCTCCTCCAGGATGAGCTTGCAGTGAAGAATTTTGCTTGTATTTTGTCATCGACTCCTCAGCGGTTCTTCATACTGAGTATGCTTGTAGCGACAGTGGAGAGGAAAAACTTTGTTTTAACAGGAAGAAACCTCCAGCAGAACCAGGCTGAGTGTGAACGACCATTTGCCAAGGATGACTGTGGTTAAGGAGATAGAAGCAGGGATTCAGAAAGAAGCAGAGATACAAAAAGTAACTGTTAGCTAGCTAGCTAACAGGTGTCCCCATTCAGGAAAGATACAGCCAGGCAGACAAGCTCCGAGCCACCTTCCATCTGAGGATGAAAGAGAGCACATTCAGTTAGTTGCACTAGGAGGAACAGGACTACACTGAAAAACAGGCCAATTTATAAACAAAGGTGTTGATGGCAGCAGCACGGCTGATATTTCTCTCCAGGATGGAGTCACAGCCAAACAGGAACAGACCAGATGAAGCTACTATGATGAGAAAAAGGAGAGGGAGCAGAACGTTAGAGGTCGAACTAAGAAATACCGCAGAATGAGACAATAGATGGAATGAAGCAGAATGATGAAAAGTGGTCGCAATGTCCTCCAGCAGCCTTAATATATAGCAGCATAAAAATCAAAAATATCTCAGGATAACCTCATTATTTTGGTTGAAAAAAAAAACTGAAGATTCTAATGCGATTCGGTCTGATCGGAAATAAATTTAATTCGAAAAGAGAGAGGCTTTTTTTCCGATCGCCGCTCCAATTGGCCTTCATGTATACAACCATTTGGATAGTTGGTTTAAAATAATCTCCAATGCGCATGTATACAATGCCGGCATGAAAGTTTTCTCTTTATTTCTAACCTTCATACACTGGTCCTAAATGGAGAAAGTCTTTTTGTTTAGTTTTTTGTTGTTGTTTTTATCTTAGCTTTTTTATTTTTATTTTAGTTCATCCAGGGCAGACAACTGATTTACTACAGTAGAGGGTAGCATGGCGTATTCGTGATTACGCTTATTGCAAAACAAACAGATTTGGACAATCATGTAGATAATTTTCTAAAACATTTTTACTTAGAGTAAAATTTTCTCAAATTGAAGACGATGTTATGCAAAAATAAATAATATTTGGTCCCTGTCTAAAAAGAGTAGATTTACACTTTTGAAAATGTGATTTATTAAGGAATAAAATTCCCTTTCAATTTTAAAATGCTGTTGTTTACTAAAAATAATAACTAAGAGTTATTATAAAGACATAAAAACATGAGGAAATATAACTTTAGGAGGAGGAATGAACAATCTGACCTTTATCTAAAAATTCTTTGACTTGATCTGCTTGAGTAAATTCTCCACCATCAGATTCATGGCAACCAGAAAATAGACAATTCTGTCTGCTCTGTGTAATAATACATCATTTCATTGTTTTTGTTAAATTCAAAAACCAAATATTGATGTTAAACTCCTTTCTTCTAAAAGTTTCATCTGAATGTTCCACATCTTTGCCTACTAAGAACATTTAGAGCAGGATTTAACCAATCAGAGCCACTGACCTGTTAACATCTTGGTATTATAGTAGTGAAAGTGAAACGTAAGGAGATCTTTATCGCTCTGCTCTCAGAAGGCCATTTTCTGGCCCGCTCCTCCAGGATAGATTGTGATAATCAAGAAATGACTTCGGACTCCAGCTGGGTGCTAAATGGTTTCTCTAAGAGTCCACTATATCTGGACGCTTTCACATCCACTTTAGCTTCTGGTTTCTACATTTTTAATGTTAAGGCTTAAATGGCTCTCAGTAGAGAAGCCAATAGACCCTCAGGCTCTCTTGGTCTGACTGGATGTCAGGTCATTTATTCAAGAACAGATTATCATCGTTAACACCAGCAACAAAAGGAGAAGAAGAACTTTAATAAAGACCTATTTAAATTAGAGGTAGGTGGCATTTTGCAGAGAATCAGTGGATGACTTTTTCTTCTTTTTATAACCCAGCAGAGACAATTTACTAATTAGAGTCAGCGGCATTACAGATGGCCAGTTGTGGTTTATGCGACTATAAACGGACTCTGGGTCATATTGAAGGGTTCTCCAGTAGCTCATTTATTTTAGTATTTTTTAGCAGGCTGAGATGGAGGTGGATGAAAGTTAAAAGGCATGAAAATAATGAGGTAAAGTTTGCAGCTGACCAAAATCACCATGGAAACGGGAGTTTGAAACTGTCCCCTCTGGTAGGAGGCAGCGGCCCATCAGGACTTAAACCTCCCGCCACAAAAACTGCTTCTTCCCATCTGCTACTAGCCTCATCAGCAAGGCCCGGGTCCCAAACAAAAAGAAATCTCACCGCATGTTAATACTCTTTACTCTAAGTTCTTCCCATTGTTTATTTTTTAAAGTGAAGAAGGAAATGGTAAAATTAATCATCATTTTAAGTATTTAATAAGTAAAAGGAATTTATAACCAGATTCATGAACAGTGTTTATTTTTATTTGCATTTATAAGTGGGATTTGAAAATACTTTTTCCAATTACAGTATTTAATAAGTATTGGAATAATAGGTATAAGTAACAGGTCCTCCCTAAAAATGTAATAAAAAATGTGTTATCCATTTTTTTTCAAATGGGATTGCTAAAGAAATAATTAAAAAATTACATTTTAAATAGTTGTATTTCTTTTTCACTGGTGTCCCTGGTCCTCCATAAGGGCCGACATCACAATGAAATTTATCTCATGGACCCAATAAGTGTTTCATTACAATAATTTAAATACAGCAGTGCTAAACTTCTACTTTATGTCACAACCTTTGAGTCGAAGCTTTTGAATTCTGTTTGAGTTTTTCCTTGATACATTTTTTTAAAGCCCAACTTCATAAACAGTCAAACGTAGCTATGAACTGAATATTATTAGAGGATTGAAGAGAAAATGTTCAGGATGTAGAATAATGAGGGGAAGAAAATGATAAATGCATTTTTGAAACATGAAGAGTATTTGGCCATCTGTGACTGAGATCTAAATTACATGAGAAGACAAGAAAAGACAGGAACACATCCAGGGCTTCTACAGTGTGAAAACTTATTTGGCCTCATTGCACAATATTTGAAGCCTCTATTTAAGAAATTATGATATTTTTAAACATGCTGTTAGGATGCTGCCACTTTTAAAATGACAAATGTCTCTTTTCCTTTTAAATTCTTTGAGCCGGGCCACTAAAGCTACTAATATAAACGTTTTGGGTATGTTTTCAGCCCCAGGATTAATCCACACCCCTTTTTTTTCCTACCATTTTTTAAAATAATGCCTTTTTTGGGTTATTTAGGTTTCTTCTCGTAACAGAAGAAGCACGAGAAGAAACCTAAATAACTCAAAAAAGGCATTATTTAAAAAAATAATGTAGAAAAAAAGGGGTGTGGATTAATCCTAGGGCTGAAAACATACCCAAAACGTTTATATTAGTAGCTTTAGTGGCTAACAGCGCCAGTTTAAATATATAAAGATCCAGATATTTAAAGATATTGTGGAGGATTTTTTTGCTAATTTTTTAAAAGACCACCTCTCTCCACTTTAAAAAAAAGGACATGCACAACCCTGTACCCACTCCCAAGAGGGAATGCCTATTAAACGCGTTCAAGAGCCCATTTCTATTTAAAAGTTGCTGTTCTCATAGCTCATACAAGCTTACTGCGTCCGAACGTCTGCCCTAAATCCCTATCACCCTAAATCTCTGACTCACTATGTAAAGCGGGGACTATATAGTGGACTTTATAGTGAACTCTGTTAACTGACCGTTCGGACAGGTGATCACTGCTTTTTGCTCCCGTTGGTCGTGTAACTTCTCCTCCACTGCGCGGTGCCTTCGCCATCTTTGTTACTACCGCTGTCAGGTAGCAACGGCCTACGGCGACAGCAGGCAGCTGTGACAGCAAATCCCATAATGCTTTGCGAGGAGAGCTCTCAAAACAAAGCATTCTGGGATATATCTGCCTTTCCTAAAACCTTTCTCTTCTTCTCATACGCTTCGTAGACACTTTTTCTCTTACAACCCTCGGCCATTTTCAAAGAACCACGTTGAGAAAGGAGAGCTTCAGTGACTGAAACCGTAGCTCACCACAGATATACGCCTGAAAGGTGCAGAAAAAGATAGCTAACGGGACGAGCACGTAAGACGGCCTTACTTAAAGATGTCCCCAGAATGATTGACAGTTAGGAGGACCACATCTTTTTTAGATGATCTATACCTTTAAAGGAATAGTACACCCAAAACATGATTAGCCTTCATTTTCTACTCACCCCCATGCTGAACAACACTCTGGAGTACTTTTTTGATATCTCAAATGCATCTGGAGATCTGGGAGGCTTCTTGCTGTCTGCTGACATTCAAATAATGGAGGTCTATGGCGCCCGAGACAGAAAGGTCCATAAAAGTCCACAAAAAACGTGTCAATATTCCTCCATACTGCTCGTCCAATGTATTCCAAGTGTCCTGAGTGGGTAGCGTCCAAAATTTACTCGAAACAAAGTCATTTAGAATGTTTTTAGAGCATAAACAGTAGTGTATAGGATTTCCTAAAAGCGCGTTCACGACGCTACGGAAACCGCGGCAGGCCAAACCAGATGAAAGTGCGCATTCAGCTCGGCAAAGAACTCATGCTCTTCCTCAACACTGAAGTCCTCAGACATTTTTCTTTCGTTGTTTCTTTCTTTGCACAGCTAAACAGCACATTTCTTCTTCTACGCTTGCATTATTGGCAGAGCAGACGCTGAATGCGTACTTTCATCTGGTGTGGTTTGACGCGCTTTTAGGAAATCCTATACACTACTGTTTATGCTCTAAAAACATTCTAAATGACTTCGTTTCGAGTAAATTCTGGACGCTACCCACTCAGGACACTTGGAATACATTGGACGAGCAGTATGGAGGAATATTGACACGTTTTTTGTGGACTTTTATGGACCTTTCTGCCTCGGTCGCCATAGACCTCCATTATTTGAATGTCAGCAGACAGCAAGAAGCCTCCCAGATCTCCAGATGCATTTGAGATATCAAAAAAGTACTCCAGAGTGTTGTTCAGCATGGGGGTGAGTAGAAAATGAAGGCTAATCATGTTTTGGGTGTACTATTCCTTTACGTCAGTTGATGGTAGATTTAATATTGAAAAATATTTTTGGTTTAGAGAAGAGCAGCATGCAAATACTTCCACTGCAAGAACTAGAATAAAATAGGTAATTTTTTTTTATATGTGTATATTTCCTCTTGATTATGATTATTCTTGCCACTAAAATAGGATGATTAGATATTATGTCTTTGAAGTAAACTAAAGTTATTTATTGCAAATGTTACTCCTCTTATTTCAATGGGAAATTATCTTAGCCTGGTAAAAGGAAAATACATTTATTTTAAGAAAAAACTACCTTTTAATGTTTAGTTTTTTGCTTTGTTTAAATGCTAGAAATCCTGAATATTGTATATATCTTTAACTCGCTGCTCCTTCTCCACATTTCTGAAGAGTTCCTCTATCTGCAGATTGGGTTTTTTAGAACATGCCCAGTCCTCCTGAGACATGCTTCATCTTGTAAAACAATCTTGCCTGTCCTTTGTCCTTACTGTCTCTGTTCTCTATCCGTATCTCTGAGGGATCTAATTTGGGCTGGAGCAGGCTTTCAGACCGCCAGGTACGCAGCCAGGGAGGCAGTAGGCGAACAGAACGAACAGCCAGCCATACATATGGATCAGGTCGGCAGCTGAGCCTTAATGGCCTCCCCCTGGAATCTAAAACACAGGCGCAGGCCAGAGAGGAGCTCCTGAGGGAAATCAGAATACCAGCAGCCATTCAGGTCAGCTTGTTCATGTTCGCAGCATGTTACAGCTCCATTTATGCTCCCCCACCCCTCACACTCCCGCAGCCTTCTTCTTTTTCATGGAGTTTCTGTTGAGACAAACGGTCCAATCTCTGACGCTCTGAATCTGACCACGATGCTCCAGTGAAATCACTGTTTGCATTTCTCCGATCCTAAACTGCATAACTCCTTATTTATACAGACGTTTTTTATGCACAATGCTTCACATAATATAAGACGGGAGGAAATAAAACAACAAAACAAACAGAAAAGGAAAAAAAACATGAAAAACTGAATAATTCTGATGTGACACAAAAGATGGAATAAAAAAAGCTCAGATCACAAAATGGATCAGTAAAAAAAATACATTGGAAATGAATAAACTAAAATCTATATATAATAAAAGCTTTTACTGCATGAGCACAAACTTACAATACTGTAAACAGTGTGTCACTCCCGTCCACAGGCCTAAAGGCCTGGAGGAATCTGTAGGTGAGCTGAGGAAAAGAGAACCTTAGAGAGGAACCTCCCTTTTCCTTCTCAAGATCATGACCAAGGCCAACGGTAGAGTGTCTTCTCCAGGTTAGGGAGGATGTACTGCCCCTAGTGGAGGAGTTTAAGTATCTTGGGCTCTTATTAATGAATGAGGGGAAGATGGAGCGGGAGATCGACAGGCGGATTGGTGCGGTGTCTGCTGTGAAGCGTGCGCTGTACAGGTCTGTTTTGGTTCAGAGAGAGCTGAGCCAAAAAGCAAAGCTCTCTATTTACTCGTCGATCTACGTTCCTACCCTCATCTATGGTCATCCGCTTTGGGTCATGACCGAAAGAATGAGATCCTGGATACAAGCGGCTGAAATTAGTTTTCTCCGTGGTGTGTCTGGGCTCTCCCTTAGAGAGGGGGAGGATCTCAGTCATCAGGGGAGGACCCAGAGTAGAGCCGCTGCTCCTCCACATCGAGAGGAGCCAGTTGAGGTGGTTTGGGCATCTGGTTAGGATGCCTCCGTGGTGAAGTGAGACCCAGGATACGCTGGAGGGACTATGTGTCTAGGTTGGCCTGGGAATGCCTTAGGATTTCCCCGGAGGAGCTGGCCCAAGGGGCTGGGTAAAGGGCGTGTGGGCCTCCCGTTCCCCCACGACCCGAGTCTGGATAAGCGGAAGTGGATGAACAGACGTACGGATGGATGAGAGGTTAAGAGGAACCAGGACTCTGGACCATCTACTAAATAAGAAGGAATCATTATCACTGTCTCTGTATACTCCAGCCTTTTTAAAGCGTTTCTTCAGTATCAAGTTTTAAAACAAGAGGTACCAACATGTTACATGGCTAAATTTGTTCAAATATGTTCCTAATTAGAGAATGTCTAATTAGTGTGAGGTTGTAACAGATGAATGTTGGTGCCAGTGAGAGCGTAGGGTGCTTTCTGACTGAGTCACTCAAACAAACTTCAGGAGGTCACAGATCCACCAAGCAATGACGCACAGCACCACCTCCCAACATGGCTGTTGAAACTGGTGCCACTGGTCACATGGGATCCTCCAAATATCCTGACTGATATCTGCTTCTAGATTGGTCCATATTGGGGAACTTTCACCCAGTTGAATCCCAAGCTAAAGAGGTGGATGTTTTCTGGAGAACAAAGGCCTTTATTTCTGCCAGCTGAAGAATGCTGACAATGTGATGATCATAAGTTGGACTTCTGACCTTGCTGGAGCGCCAATCCCTCCCACACACTCGTACATCAATGCCGCCTATGTCCCTGCTGCTGAGGCTCTTGGAAGTGCTGACTTATGAATACAAAAAGAAACGAGAAATGAAACTGTAATTTATATTCTAATTCATACAGTAGAAGAAAGACTTCACTATAATGTTTAAGTGGAGAATAAAAATTGGATTGGATTTTTAAAAGGCTCTTAAAGAGATCCATAAATAGTTGAAAACGTTTTCCTAAATGTGTTATAATTTCCTAAATACTTAAAGATTGCAGTTTCTGACACTTTTTTGCTATATTTTTCATTGTTGGAGGTGGCATGTAACATTATCATAGTTTTTTTTATATATATATATAGTTTACTAGTGTAAATTTAGACAACGCCACACTGTGTCGCTGACTCAAAGTTTGCATATGAGATATCTG
>NW_015150560.1:704253-706590 GCF_000732505.1 Cyprinodon variegatus
AAAAAAAAATGTAAACATAAAATTGGAGTAAATACAAACTGAAAATATAAAATCAGTCAAGAAATATTTATGAAATAAAAATAGGAAAATAAATGTAACCTGAGAAAACAGCAAAGTTGCCCTTAAAAATATCTTTAGTTTCCAGGTTATTTTTTTTAATGCATTTCTTTTGTTCAAAGATGAATTTGCAAAATGTGTTCTTTGCTCGTAAGAATCATGGAACAAATTTCACTCCATAGGGTAATGTGTAGTGTTTCAGAAGTTAAATTTAAATGAAGCATAAATTATAGGAATAAGGTGCATAGCTGGATTACCTTGGTCACAACAAAGCAAAATATTTACTGTTGCTTTTGTGTAACTAAACATGAGCTCATCCACAACACAAACTCCTCAGACCTCACTAATAGACTCCATCATCTCCTCTCCTCATCCATCCATCCATCCATCCATCCATCCTCGCCCGTCACTCTGCTTCCCTCGCTTAGACTGAACCTGTGTGCCTGCTCCAGAGGAGGCAGGGATGGCTGTGATGCAGCAGCAGCAGCCTTTGCAAACACAGGCAGGGTGATTTATAGCCACCGTACCGGGAGCATAAATCACACCTGCAGTGCCGCGCCTTTAAACGCCCTGCATCCTGACAGCATTTACCTTTTATAAATGATTGGGCTGAACCTCCCATGGAGCCTCAGACTACCAAGCTCACTCACTTCCCGTCCTTCTCTCCCTTTTGTCTTACGTATCTCCCTCCTCCCCCCTCTGTCTCGTTTCTGTTTTCTCTTGCTATCTGTCTCCCAGCTCTGGTCCTGCATCTTTCTACCTACACCCTCTGCGCCTCTAAATGTTGTCCTCCTCCTACTTCTCCCTTTCATCCTATCTGTCCTCCCCCATGGCCTTCTTATCCCTGTTTTTTTGCAGAGCATGATGGGATGCTCCCAGTGGCTACTCGCTTGGCTCTCACCGGGATATATTGCTCTTGCCTTTCAGAAAGCGTCTGCACTGCCTCTGCATCCATAGCCGTTAAGGAAATGAATGTGTCAGTCATGGCCCTATCTGCCTTCCTCATGACCATGTCTGTGCTGGGAGGAGGAGGAGGAGGAATGACGGGATACGAGCCGCACATACCTGTACGCTGGAGGAATAGTGAGGCAAGGAATACAGCTGCAGGAGTGTGGCTGCAGATAAAGGTGACGTCTTGAGGCCATTACTTATCCAGCACAGCAGCAAAGGTTTGCAGATATTATACCCGCTGTCTCCACATAATAGCTCTCTGTTGGAAGCCGAGCGGACGCACGCTTCCAGACACACATAGCAGCACACATGCAAACATAACAAGCACAAACAACAGGGGAAACTCAGGCCCACACGCAAATTTACACACCTCTCCGCCAGTAAATCTGCAAAAAAAACACACACACACACGCACACGGACACGCTGGGATACCTCGCCTCGCTGAGTTAAAACAGATGAAAGAGCTGCTAAATGAAATCTGACTCAACAGTTTAGAAATGTGGCGCTGCAGCTCTTCGAGCATCAGTGCGGTGAAATCGACGGCATTTCTCAAAAAGCTGCCAGGGAAGCTAACATCCAGCCGCAGGAGGAGAAAGGAAGTTTGGTTTGTGGTTGGGATTTCTTTTCTTTTCTAAACGGCCTGTGGGAGCATTGAAGTGTTGAAATGAACAATCAACACCTTTTCTTAGCTTTCTAGATACACAGATTAAACAAAACAACAATGTTATATTCTATGCCGACCAGACCTATTGTGGTGTAAAACTCAGGGTGAACATTTAATCTGATTAAGATGTTTTTATTCATATAAAAAAAATAGATAATCCACCAGCGCAGCTGTATACTAACAACTTAACAAAACAGTTATTTTAGTGTAAAAACGTACCTCTATTATTATATAGAAAAATTGGACAAAGTGATAAGATAATTATGGTTTAAATCCAAATAAAAACCAAACAAGTTTCTTAGACAATAACAATATTTCATCAGACAAACACAAAGCTGTAGATCTAAATAACACTCTGAACTGAGGTTCAGGAATTAATAAACAAAACATCTATATAATCTAAATAATCAGTTCAAATACAAATAAAATATAATAGAAAATCTCTTTATTATCCCACAGTGGGAAAAGAGATGAAAAGAGAGGAAAAAAATTAAAGAAAAAAATGGTCAGACAAATGTGGACCTTAGAAAAATGTATAAGAATAACATAATAGTGAAGAGTTAAAAGATGAACAATAAAATATTGTACAGCAGGGGTTGACGTTAAGAATTTTTAACACTTGCCCAAAGGGCAAGTGACTTTCACATTTAATTTGCCCAGAAAC
>NW_015150560.1:708716-719467 GCF_000732505.1 Cyprinodon variegatus
AATATCGGCATATCGGATATCGGCCAAAATCCCAATATCGTGCATCCCTACTTTGTTTTATCTAAATGCTCTCATTTAGAAGAAAGCAGAAAAATATATTTCCACGATGGAAACATTTTAGAACATATTTATTATTATACTTATGCAATATTTTTAAAAATATCAAAACATATTGACATATACAAACAACTGTATATCTATTTACTAAATTTATGAATAATTTCACACTTTTCTGTTATGCTCAATATCAAAGCATTCTAGTCGGGTTAATGCTGCAAAATCAGAGCTGCTGTCAACTTCTGAATAAAGCAACAACTTTTGAGCAAAGTTTTAGTTTAAAGTTGCTGTAGGAGATCTTTTCTGATGCATTTTTAACAAAATCAATGAATAACCCCAACCAATCACAAAAGACGGTCCGCTGTACACTGTTGGTTCCTGACACGTCAATCATGGTCGTCTGCTTGTCCCTCCCCCCTGTGCGCATACCCTGACACATGAACGAATCAACCACCCAATGCTGGTGCAGGACGCCATGGCTGGAAGCTAGCCGCTGTTATGCTACGTTCACACCTAAAGCAGCAGGAGCAGCAAAAACGCGCATGTTGCTTAATTTTTGGTGCATATACAAGTATAGTTCTGAAGCGCAGTTGAAGCATCTTTTCTGTTCTAGCTGGGCGTTGGAAAAAGTGGGTTTTATGAGCGTTGGGCGGAACTACTCAATCCTTTCTATGCCTGTAACAATGGCAGCTATATTTGATATTTGATTTGATCAGTGGGTAAAAAGTAGTTTGAATGTATCTTGAAGTGAGAAAGTCCACCTGAAAACAAGGTCATTGCAGTCAGTTCATCCAGATTACCATCCTGCCTTTAAATATTGTTTCTGTCGGAGCCGCTCAGACCCCCGTACACTGGCGGTGCACCATCATTGGGGATCCCATTCAACAGCAGCCTCTGGCCCTGTCGCCTCTTGGTGGTTTGCTGCGTCGGCTGAAAGGTGTTTTTCATGTACGTAATCCAGACTACAGGCACCAGGATAATAAAAGAAAACATGTTTTGCCGGCAGATTTGGCAGTTTAAGTTAATTTAGGCGTTAACTGTTTCAGAGGAGTGATCATAGCGCTCTGCATCATCAGCGATGTGTCCGTCTCCCTGCCAGCTCCAAGATCAGCGACGCGCTACTTCAGCTGTTCGGACGCGCTGCAGGACCTTTTGCTGCGCCGTGATGAACACCTCGACAGACAGCATAAACGTTCATGTGTTTTGAAGGCGTGATTTCGAGGGGTGGTCTGAAGGGAGAGGCATGGTTGTGTATGTTAAAAAATATAGCTTGCTGGAACCGTTTTTCGAAGATCTCCTACAGCAGCTTTAATCTGAGATATGAATGAGTCATGTGACCCCGAGTGCCATTTAAGGCAGTCTGATTTAAACAGATGAGCTAACTAAGCTGCTGCTAGCCAACCAAACAGAGCCTGACCTGATCAGACAGATTTCTGGTTTTCTGATGTAGAATTTCATCTAGAAGTCACTTTGGTCTTGTTTTTACAGGAGAACTCCATGAATGCTCAATCCGCTGCACCAAAGTGGTCTAATATCAGATTCAGAAACATAGAGGTCGACTGGGAATGAGCTTCCAAAAACATATTTAACAGTCATCTTTTTGCAAGCTGGAGTACCCGGGGAGAACCTGCAACGTCCAAGCAGAAAGACGCTGGCTGAGAACGTTCTTGCAGCAATCCTAATGTTGGAATCTGAAAATCATATACCAGTCTTATGTTTACATTTTATCAGTGTTGCACTTTAAAAATTGAAATGTCTTGAGAGCTGTACTGAACTAAATTTCTTTTTGTATACACTCTCTGCGTACAAAATGACAATAAAGTCTAAGTTTCTAAGGCTACGTTCACACAGCAGCCTGAAGTGGCCCAAATCTGATTTTTTTTGCCCATATGCGACCTGGATCTGATCTTTTCCTGACAGTCTGAACAACACAGAACCGATTTTTTCCAATCCGACCCAGGCCACTTGGCTATTTGGTCCTGAATCCGATACGAATCTGATCTTTTCAAATGCAACCTGTGTCTGAACAGCCAGGTCACATTCATCTGACCTGAACGCCATTAATACCCGACAGTGGCCACTATTCTGCGTCTTTCTATGCAGAAGCAGCAAGAGTAACAACAACTATGGCAGATGATAATGCGGAGAGCAGTATTTATGTTTAACCATATTGATAAGATCATGTTTTTATGGTTGGAAAAGATCCCTAGATGCGTACGGTACTACCATCCATGTATTATCCCTAAACACAGAGAACGCTGGCCTGTGATGTCATTGCGTCCTCTACTGCGCATGCGGGACACTTGCGTTGTATGACTGCAGTTCACACAGGAGATCACATACAAGTAGCATATATTTGAAAATACAGTATGAACGCCGACACAAAAAAGAATCGGATTTCACAAAAAATCGGAATTGAGCATCAAGGTATATAAAATCCAGCAGGATGTCCTGTAGAATATTTGTGTAGATGGAAGAAATAGCTGCAGATTCTCAGAGGAATTAACCGCGGTATAGAATTACATGATGCAATCTGTGCAACAAGTCTAGTTTCCTCTACACTAAATGTTCTACAGTAACAGGTTAACAGCATCATAGCAAACAGGAAGCATTATGGAGGATCATCGGCTGGGCGTGAAGTGGTAAAATCACCATGCAGGATCAGCAGATATTGGGATGTAGAGTAGAGGGAGGTCTGCAGCTTTGCTACTGACCTCCACACTTCATGTGTCTTCAAGGTTCACTCATATAATTTGATTAGAGAGCTCGAGGGAATGTGTTTCCATGGTCCAGCAGCTGCATCACTAACTGCAATGCAAAATGCTGCAGTAAATCCCCCTGAAGTTCCCCAATCTTTGGTAATTCAGAAGACCTTTGTCAGTTAATGGCTTAATAGGGCTAAGTTTTTCTTTTCCTCTAAGCTCGACCAGAACCAGCAAAGCTCTGCAAGCAGCACAAAGACTTTTCACCACTCTGAAACAAAATGGCAAATAGCCTGAGAGTATGTCACAGTAACACACCCTATACTGATCTAATGATTTCCTGTTTTGTTAGATCAAATAAATAAGTTTGATATTGACGATGTGTTTTTTTTCAGTCAGTGTTTATTACAGCTGGCAAAATAAATTATTAAAATATAATCATGTAACCTTTGTTTTTAATTCAGCATATTATAAAACAAAATATTTTGCCTCTTATATCATGGAAAGATTCTATTCAATTCAGTTTATTTCTATAGCGCCAATTCACATCATGTCATCTCAAGACACTTTACAGTTCAACCAGATCATCCAGTCAGATTGATTCAAAGTTTTCTATCTAAGGAAAACCAGTTGATTGCATGGACTCATTGACTCCAATGTAATCCCTCACACTAAGCATGCTTGTAGCGACAGTGGAGAGAAAAAAGGCCGACTGGGGTTCAAGGAGATAGAAGCAAAAGGTCCAGGAAACACACAGCCAGGCAGACGAGCTCCAAGCCAGCTCCAATGTCAGAGGATAAATAGAGCAAAACTAACCATTGACAGTCAGAGAAACAGGAATACACTGAAAAACAGGCAGATCTCCAACATCTAGAAACAAAGGTGTTGATGGCAGCAGCACAGCTGATATTTCTCTCCATGATGGAATCACAGCCAAACAGGAACAAATGAAAGATCCCTTTTAATACAAGAGAAACCTGGGTTTCTTTTTTGTTTTTTTTAATAAAACGGTTGCTTATCATTTCATACTCAATTAATCCTATTTAGTTTACTTTATTTATCGATACTTTACATCCCTAAATACAATATTTATATTGAAGGGCTCACATCGGTCAGGAGCACTGTACAACAATTTAAACGGTGAAATGTTGACAGAAACTTCTTTTATTAAACCTACTAAAATTGAGTCATTCCTTATATAAACCCTTACTTTCTAGAACATACTTTAATATTCTTATAATAATAATAAAAAAAGAATTATTTTGTTTTAATTATTCCTACAAAGCATTATTTAGACATTATATAAAGCTGATTGTGCTGCAGTCAATGAGAACAACTTTCCCACTTAAACAGCATCTCACTCATCCCAGGATCCCAGCTCCTAACTTGCAGAGCAGATTTATACCATCCATGCATTAACGCTTCATTTAGTACCAATTCCATCTGTTAAATCCTTCCACACTTGATCTTCTCTCTCCAGCGCGGGGTTCTCATACAGTTCCAACTTTTTCATGGCAGCAAATGAAAAAGAGGGACCCGGACAGACAAGATGAATCGAAACCCAGCCAGTCATTTCAGCTCCAGTTTGAATGTGACAGTTGTTCTTTGTATTTGCGTTGGACGGTCTACAGTGGAAACTAGAGATGCCCCGTGAACGCGAGCGCTTCCACTGCCAGGATGCCGGTTGTTGTACTGTAGCTGAGCAGGAGCCTGCTTGTGTGCACAAAATGAACGTCGCCACTCTTGCAGCGACTAAAGCTTCACAGACGTTCTCAAGGTCTAAAGAGTTGGAGTTTTTTTGTATTATTATTTCTAGCTGAAAATTAAAGCGTTTTTGTTTTTATGGATCAGCTCAGGGTGGTCAGAGATTAGTGCCGGTGTTCTGTCAGCTCAGCATACCGCGTCAGGCCAGCATACCCTGAGTAATATGCATTACATAGTCTCTGCATTCCTTACAGCCAATCACGCAGTTTTATTTCCTGATTTAGTCAGGTTTTTGTTGTTTTTTTGTGCATAAAACAACAAAAGAAGTCCTCTCACAGAGAACTAAATATTTATAGGGAGGGGATTTAACTACCCAGTTGACTCAGATTTGTTTATACTTTGTTTAATATTAGTGTTGCACCGATACCAGTATCAGGCGGGGCCCCGATCCAACACTAAAATGTTGGTATCGGTATAGGCGAGTAACAACAAATAGCGCACAAATACCATTTTCAAAGTCAAAAGTTTATTCAACCATTTTCCCCCATTCCAGCTGGGCAATAATACGTTTTTCTGGTATCGGTATGGTATTGGTATCGGCCAATACTGCACATGGAATCGGGGCCAAAACATGTCATCGGTGCAACACTATCCGTGACATGCGGATCATTTTATTTTTATTTATTTATTTTTAGAGTATGTTAAAATAATTATCATTCATGATATGAGTTTATTACACCCTAATATTAGCTGCCTGTTGCATGTCAGAACTGATGTTTTCCCCAGTAGATTATCTAATTAGGCCAGTTCCTCGGTCTGGATATACAGTAATAATCTTCATTCTATACGTGGCAAATATTTGGGAATAGAATGAGAGCGGTGTCCTTCAGCTTAGAACAAAGTGTAATATTTTGAGAAGGCCATGGACGTATACTCATCTGCAAACGTCTATGATATAAAATCTGATGTGGCAGATAAGAGTTGTATAAAATGCTTCTTTAACGGTAAACCGTGGCCTCTTCCTGAGCGGTGAGCAGCTGCTTTCTGTAACTTTAAGCAACTTCTCTGATATGAGTAAGATTACAATTTCTATCAAAATCTGTTGTCATTTCTCCTGGTTATTCAATAAGTTATGGAGTTTAATCTCAAACAGTTTGTCCTGAGTGATCTATTTTCTGGAAAAAAAAAACGGAGAGAGAGAGCTTTAATGTGTAAACACAGAGCCTATATTTAACAATTATATGAAAAACACTCTAAATATATTAATTAATTCCACAGAGGGAAAAGTAATTACTTTATGAGTAGGATTCACACGATGATAACAACCTACTGAGCCTACTGGCACAATCTGAAGGCATTCTATGGGACTGATAACCACTAATAACGATCAGGAACTCACATTACTAAGGGTGTGCTGACCTAACAGAACACCGGCAGAACAAGCTGGTCTCTATTCGTTCTAACTTGATCGTTTGTTCCAACTTCGCTCTCCTTCTGTCGGACATCTTGATTCCAACGTTCCTGCAGACTGTTCCTTTACTCTGAGACAAAACACAGGCTAATAGGCTAATCTCTTGCATCCACCTGCAAGCTTTGCAGAGAAACCTTGCATGTAGCAAACATGACCCAATGTTGAGGAGAGCATCCTCTCACCTGAACCTATCCTTCATCTGTCTGAGTGCAGAATAGGCATAGAACTACAAAAGCAATCTAGAAACTAGAAATAACAAAAAAAATCTTAAATGAAGTGAATTCACCCTTAATTTGAGCAGGTAAATTATGAAATGGGTTTTTTTTACTCCTAAAATTAGATAATATGCCCTAGATATAAGACAATGCATTTGTGTTTTCTTATTTTAATTGTTATTCCATTGGCAAAGTGTCTCATTTAAATTAAAAAAAAATACTTATTTTTTAGATTTGAATTTTTTGCTTCCATATGCAGTGGATTTAAATGTTTATCTGCTAAAAGGATCCTGAATAACAGCTTTCAAGCTTTTAGAACATCTATACAAACAATTATTCCACACGATCACCACCTTGTAGCATAAAGCTTAGTTAAAGCAAGTGTTTTGTGTTTTTTGTTTTGTTTTTGTTTTTTCAGTGGGACTTTATCAGCATCCCACATTCTGACTTGGTCATATCTGCCCCCTCTGCCATCTGGTAGGTTCTCCACACTGCAAAAACAATCTAGAAATAAGTAAAAATGTCTTAAATTAAGTGTATTTACACTTAATTTGAGTGGGTAAATAAAATGATATGCCAATGGAATGAGTATTTTTATGCTTAAAAAAGATAATTAGATTATATGCACTTAAAAAAAGTGAAAGGAATTTTTTTTCTTATCTTAAATGTAAATTGTCTTGTTCACTTCCTCAATTTAAGAACAAATGCACTTATTTTCAGAAAAAACGACTTATTTAGATTTACAGTTATTGTAGTGCAAATCTGTCACATTGGAAAAACGATCTAGATACAAGTAAAAATATCTTAAATTAAATGTATTTACCCTTAATTTGAGTAGGTAAAATGGATAGTTTGCCAATGGCATAAGTATTTTTTACTCTTAAAATAAGATAATTTGATATCATGCACTTGAAGTAAGACAATGCATTTGTGTTTTCTTATTTTAAATGTAAATGTTCTTGTTCCATTGGCAAAATGTGACTTTTATCTCCTCAATCCAAGAGCAAATGCACTTATTTTAAGAAAAAATGACTTATTTAGATTCAGATTTTTTCCAGACTGTGAACCTTGGATCCTCAGACTCTCTTGTTTAAGAATAAGATTTAAATTCTAACTTGGACTCCAAACTTTAAAGTCATTCTTGTTGATTTCAGAGTTTCTTTGGATTTAGCGATAGAAACTAAATTGAACCTCGTTTTATCTTCAGCTTTTGAAGCAGATATCTGAGGGAATGATTCAAAGCTGACTGCTCTTTGGAAGTATACATGAATTAACTAGAAGTAATTAAAACCTAATACAACATAAATAAAAGCAACCCCCTGAGCATGATGCTTCCACCACCGTGTGTCAGCTATTTAGAGCTGTAGCCCAAAGTTCCTGTTCGGGTTTTATATAAATATGTGACAATGAAACTAAGAAGGGCAAAGGTTTTTCAATAATTTTCCGGAAAGTATGGCTAAAAATCTAAGCATTAATGTTAAGGGAAGTCCTTCCTGTTTTGGAATGACTATAAAAAGGATGTAGAACCTTCTAATTTGTGATTTTAATTACAGAAAGCGGGAAATGTTACCTGTAGAATCTCTGTGTATGGAAATGTAGGTGTTTGGCTTCTTTTCTTCCTCTGCATATTTTATTTTGTCCCTTTTTCTCGTAGTCTTTATATTTTCTATCTTTTATCAGTAAAATCTTATTTTGAGGAGATTCGCATCCAACCACAAAAGCCTGAAATTTTCCTGAAAATAAAACACAAAAATAGCAAACAAAAACTGTCTAAATAATTGCTGTTGAAGAGAAAAGGCCTAAAAGAAATGTGAGATATTTCAATCGGAGGTCTTCAACGGGGGTCCTTGACCCCTAGGGGTCCACAGAGGTACTGCATGGGAGTCGCAATAGTTTTGGTTGATTAGACTTTTTTCCTATATTTCCCATCTGCAATTTTTTTCCACTAATTGAAATGTCTTTAAATCCACATTAACATGAATTCAACTCACTGTAGTAAACAGATAAATGGAGGCAGAAGATGTCTTTCAGTCATCAATGCACACATTCAACGACACACAGGAGCTCTTTCAAGCTGGGCACCGTTTCATTCACAACACCTGTCCCATTAACAAGGAATCAGAAATACTTTAATAATCCCAGGGAGGGATTACTTTAGTTACATTACTCCATATATAATAGAGTTAGGGATGCACGATATAATCGGCCCCCTATCAGTATCGGCCTTAAAACTGAATATCGGACATCGGCCACCCCACCGATATTTAACCCGATATTTGATCAGCTTCTGAGTTTCTAAAGTCTAAAAAAAAAAAATACTACTTCTTCTTCTTCCTCAAAAACGTCTTTTTTACAGACTTAAAAGCTTCTAAAGACGAGGGAAAAAATATTGATACATTAAAATATCCCAATATCTTCCTATGCTGATATATTGCCATTTAAAAACACCATATCAATCTCTTTTACTAATGAAATATTGCTATATGTCATCGTTATGCTACGAAATACCCCGAAAATTCACCAAATGTTGCCATATTTTTATATGTTGATATATTGACGCGGTATCGATCTATTTTACTAACAAAATCTCACAAGAATTTGCAAAATATCACGAGAGTTTGTAACAGAACGATGAAATTTCACGAGATTTTGAAAGTAAAATAGATCGATACCACGTTTTTAAAAATCTATTTGATATCAGCATATGAAAATATATTTGAGTATATTATTTTGTGTCAGAAATGGATAACAAAACTGCTATTTTCAATGACTACTTATTTTTGTCCAGCTTTAACATCGGTATCGATATCGGTTATCGGCTACATGAGTTTTAAAATATCGGCATATCGGATATCGGCCAAAATCCCAATATCGTGCATCCCTAAATAGAGTGACTATAAGACCAGTTTGATAGAACACAAATTCATACAATATATATAATTAGGGGGTCCCCGCTCCATCTCACCATCAGTTTGGGGTCCTTGGCCTGGAAAACGTTGAAGATCTCTGATTTAAATCATAATTTTATTCATTTATAGATCCTTTTATGTCTCAGTCTAAATAGTTTAGTGAGGGGGTTTGGAGTTGAGTTTAAAGGGCAGAACATCTTGATCTGCGGCAGCTTTAATAAATCGGTTTGCTGATTAGCTAAGGAATGCCTCTCCTATCAGCCGAGTGACTCCTTTCTAAATTACTTTCCTCTGGAGGGAGTCTTGGGCGCATCAGGTGGCGACCACTCCTGAGACAGAGCCAAGACTGTCAGAGTATGATTAAGGTGGATCTGCTTTCATTTCATCTTCTCTTTAATCACTGGCTTGATAAATCTTATGGCTTCAGCACATCAGAACCCCGGGCCCGCCGCACTCTCCGCCGTGCCATGCAGAGCTCGGTCCTGGAGCATGGCAGCAGAGGAGTGTGCCCTAAGATGTCAGGTCATCCCAACCTTAACCTCTGAGATCTCACACACCGCATGCAATGATTGCGTGACAGCGCCGCCGTTTACAAGGAGCAAACTTCCTCCTCATCCTCTTTAGAAGCTGCACCTGCAGAAGCTCCAAACACTTCACTATAGCAGGTATACATTATGTGGCTTAACATCATGGGTAAAGTATTATATAAATAAATATAAACACTGGCTCTGGAACATGTTTTCCCCTCCCAGCCTCCCCTCCTCTACTGAGAAGTAATGAGGGGCTACCTGTAATTACAAGCAGCTGCTGTCTTCCCTGACGAACGCTAATTGCCAATAATGATTTTGAAGAGCTGTAAAAATTCGCCGGCTGACGCTCTCCCGCTCGCTCGCTGTCTCTCAGTGGTTTGCAGAAGCAAAGGAGGAGAATGAAAGGAAAGACGAAGACGGAGAGGAGTGAGCTGGTGGCTTTATTCTCCTCCCTGGCTGTGTCACAGTTTGCTCATTTCTGCTGCTGACATATCAGAACTGTGCGTCGCCTGTTTGCGATCCCCTCCCTGGTCTGATAACAGGAGCTCCGTAACGTACAGGTGGAAGTTTAAAGGTCCCTGATATGAGCACGGTGAGGGGCAGAGGGGGAGTGGAGACAGGTGAACGGGTGAGCCACCCAACAGGCCGCATGCATAATTAAGAGACAACCATGCCAATAATTTATGAACGCTTGTGTTTGGATGCAGGTTGTAATGAGGACGGTGTCGGAGCGAGAGAGAGAGAGAGTCTGCATGAGGGAAATCAAACAATTTAGAGAAGAAGGAAGCCAAAGACTGTTGCTGTTGATAATTTGTCGGTTCTTCCTTTTAGTCAGACCTCTGTTATAGAGCAGGGGTAACTAATTAACTAATAAAAAATCAGCAGGGTCCAAAAAAAGAAAATCATCAACTAATAAAGGTCCGGAGACATTTTTAATTATAATCTGTTACTTTAAACAGAATCTAACACTGAAATTAAATGCAGATTTTTATGCATCAATGTTATACATTGAATTTTTAAATAAAATTTAAGTTAAATAAGTTTTAAAATCTAAATTGTATTTGATGTAGAGAACAACACTTTTTTATGAAAGACCTGAACTGACCTGTCTTAATGTTGGCAGTGGGCTTTAGGCTGCCCTGCAAGGCTTTAAACCTGGGTTT
>NW_015150560.1:721355-727431 GCF_000732505.1 Cyprinodon variegatus
TAGGAATGATGGTTCACCGTTCATTAGCAAGGTACTTTCATTTGTCTGGGACTGTTTTGTTTTGCGTTTTTTATTATTTTTCTCAACAGTAATTTTTATCTAATATTGCTTTTTGTGTTATTTGAATTACTAGTGTGAATTTATTCCTTTCTTTAATGGGAGGGTATGTAAACATATGTATATAAATAACCTTATGTGTCAAATGAAGCATCTTGGTTTTTGTTTCATGCTTCAGTTTTTCCTGAGAGTATTTAAAATGTTCCTCTCTGCACCTCTTCTGATGAAGCAAAAAATCAGTGAGCTTGAATAACTCAACCGTTTGGCTTTGATGCTCATTAACTCTGCATATATTGAATTGGTCACATTCATTTTTTCATAGTTATTAATACCAGAATCTTCATTAAGAACCACAAGGGCAGGGCATGTTCTTATTGCCCTAATATGCAAAATGGCTTTATTATTTACCCTCTTTCTCTCTCACTTCCCTTTTTTTGTCCTTGTATACAATTTTAAACCCTAAATAATGTTTAATAAAGTTTAACATATAAGTATCAAGCAGAACCTTAAGGCAACAGTCATACTGGTTCCCAGAGCTATATTGGCTAAACAGGACACACACACACACACACAAAAAAAGAGAGACACTGGTTATATGGCGCTGTGATGATCACAATTAAAGTCTGCAAACATACGCCCTAAAAACGAATGTGATTTTTAGAAAACTAGCAAATGTTCCCCTCTGTTGTTTAAGCTTTATTAGTCATCATTGTTTAATCTCCACGCCCATCTTTATCTCTCCTCATTCCATAAACCCCTTTAGAAAAATAAAAGCAGTGAAATGCTGCGTTCACTGCCCTGACGCTCACATGATGGGGGCAGAGGATCGCCTAAAGTCCACAACATGAAAGAGTTCATGGGTGCGTTTTACAACACAGGCCCCTCCACGCCTCTGAGCTGTTATCAAAGACATTATAAATCCAGGAAAACATCTGAGTTCCCACCGTTCCTGATAAGGTTTTATTGACTCAACTCACAAGGTAATTATTAAAGAGTTTAATCCCTTCTTTCCCCGACCTGATTCATGTTTCAGAAGTTGGTCCAGTTTCGGTTCTGCCCAATATTCCCTGGCGGCTCCTCCTTCTTCACCATATTGGTTAAAAAACACAAGACTGATGGAGAAGCTCTCTTTAATTAGTTTCGCTCGTCTGTTTACCTCGATTATCTGATCTGAAGAAAATAATTCAAATCATAAAAGCTCTTTTTTTAGTTTTTTTTTATGAATTGGAGGTTTAATAAATCTGATGCTGTATTTAAGAGTCATAAAAATTTATTTTACGTATGCAGTCCTAAAGTACGGAAGCCGAGAGCGGCCGTGTCTCTCACACTGGAAAAACAATATAGAAATAAGTAAAAATGTCTTAAATTCATTGTATTTACCCTTCATATGAGTAGGTAATGGAGATGATTTGCCAATGGAATGAGTATTTTTGCTCTTAAAATAAGAAAATGCAATTGTGTTTTCTTATTTTAAGGGTAAATTGTCTTGTTCCATTGGCAAAATGTCTCTTTTACCTCCTCATTTCAAGAACAAACACACTTATTTAAAGAATAAAATGGCTTATCTAGATTTCGATTTTTTCCAGTGCAGATACTTTTTCACCAATATTTTTTTTTGAGAAAGCGATTTCATTTTCTCATTATCTAAAAATAATGAAAGCCATTTTATCGTTATAACGAGATGATTGGTGTGTGTTAAAACCGATTACATCCTTCAATACCACAACAGCGGGAGAGGATTTATAATATATTCTGTAAATAACCATGTGGTAACGAGACGATGTTGGTTCCACTTCTGATTCTGGGGGGTGCTGACTGGACCGGACGGGCACGGAGCCGCCATTGTCCAGGCTACCGTCACCAGGTTTGGATCAGTCGCTCCGTCCCCCGCTGGCTCCCTGTTTGGACTACATGCTGCACTGTAGTCGACCAAAATCCCAGAGGATTTAGAAATTCTCCCCGGACATTTTTTTTTAGGTATGAAACGTAGGAAAAAGAGGAGGTCTGGTCCCCCTACCATATCAACAATCTGATGTTTCAGTGAGTGAGTGCTTGTTGCTATGATGCGTCTTTGCTCAGCAGCTTTGCTCGTTATAAACCAACCAATCAGAGCACAGCTCATCTAAATATTCATGATCATACCATAAAAGGAAGAAAACATGTAGTTTCATTCTAGGGCTTTTAACCAGGCTGCATTAGGGCTCATAGAACAGCTAATATGCCATTTTCAGCCCAACCAATGTTACACACCCTATTAGAGACCTGAAGGACCAGATACCCTATAGCAGGGGTCTTCAACGTTTTCAAAGCCAAGGACCCCCAAACTGATTGCGAGATGGAGCGGGGACCCCCTAATTATATATATTGTATGAAATTGTGTTATATCAAACTGGTCCTATAGTCACTCTGTTACAGATAGAGTAATGTAACGAAAGAAATTTCTCCCTGGGATTATTAAAGTATTTCTGAATCTGATTCCTGGTCGATGGGACAGGTGTTGTGAATGAAACGGTGCCCAGCTTAAAAGAGCTCCTGTGTGTCGCTGAATGTGTGCATTGATGACTGAAAGACATCTTCTGCCTCCATTTATCTGTTTACTACAGTGTGTTGAATTCATGTTAATGTGGATTTAAAGACATTTTAATTAGTGCAAAAAATTGCAGGAGGAAATATTAAAACAAGTAATCAACCAAGACTTTCGCGACCCCCACTCAGTACCTCCGCGGACCCCCTAGCGGTCGCGGACCCCCTGTTGAAGACCTCTGCCCTATAGAATCATTCTATCACCCCTTTAAAATAAGAAAGTCAGATTTCCAGGTAACGACTCCTTTTAAAAGACTCTTTTCGCAGTTTTGCTCACAATGTCTACTATCGAAGTGGCTAATCGTTAATACTCACCACACATAGGGTCAAAGATGCTAAATTTCACATTCATTTTTTTTTTTTTTTGTACATGTAATAAGTCGGCCAACTGCACATTTAAAAACATTGGTGCACAAATGTTAACCCTATTAAAATGAGCGGATTGCATGGTCTACAGTCAGTTTGAAGGCAGATGTAAAAGAAAGATGAGGTGCTAAGCCATTTACTTAGAGGTAATAATGATAAAATTATTCAAAGAATAATTTTTCATCTTAAAAGCATTTATAAAGGATTGTACACAGCCAGCCTATCTCAGTGCTACAAACAAAATTAATATGATGAAAATAATCAAAGCTGAATATAAAGATATAATATAAAACATGTGAAAGGTAAGTTTTCATTTATTGATATGTAAAGACTTTCTGTCATTCATCATCTGTTCTATTGCCTCCTATGTGGAAACACTGATCACAGATATTTCTGCATGTCGGTTTTTACTCTGTAATCACTGTGCACAAGGATAAATGTTTATATTTCATATAATCCACCCATGAATTTGCAAATTTTGTTCTTTTAGAACATCATATGAGCGCTAATGAAAGCGCACAGACAATAAAAGGTTTGCTCACACTTTCTGCTGAAATGGAACTGTAAATCTGACCTGTTTGAAGATGTGCAAACCTTCTAAAGATCAGGCCGGTATTGTTAAACTATGGGAACGTTTTCACTAGTGTCGCCCCTAACAGAAAGGCACTAAAGGAGGACGGCCATTTCATCCACACAAGAAGCATATAATGATTTAATCCTTGAAATTGATTAATTTTTATTTGATATTCATAAAAATAGCCAAAATTTTAATCTAATCTATCAAGAAAATTAGCTTTATAGCTTTTGGAATTAGAAGTGGATTCATATTTTAGGTTCTTAAAGCTTTTTAATGTGCAGAAGAATAAAAACATGAAATTTTATTATTCAAACACGTCTTCGGAGCCTTTCTTGAATGTTTTCTGATTCTGTATAAACATTTCCTGTTAATCAAAGCCCATTATTATGGCTCATTTCTTGGCATATTTCCATCTACTGCTCTTTTCTTTTTATCTAAATCAAAGGTAATTAGAGGTTGAATCTCTAAAAGTAAAAACACTTTATGAGAATGTTCGTTTTCGCTTTATTTTTCTGCGTGGGTTGAAATATTAAGCTGATCTCTAACATATTTATTCAGCGCTGCCTTTGATGAAGAGCTGCAGAGTTTTATGAGCGTTTGGTTCAGAGAAGCCCTTTGAACATGCAGAACTGTGGGAACCTTTCGCAATAAAACGGTGCTTAAACACGGCCTTATCTCTGCTGCCTTCAATGGCTTACGTGTTTATTGTTGCGTGCTCATCATGCTGTTAATTGTTACACAGGTCTGACGTCCCTCTCTGTGGGAACATTGACTCCTATTGATGCCAAAGTCTTCAGAGGGCGCTTTTGTAATTTTCAAAAGCAGACAAGAATATTACTTTGAGCTTTTGGGAGGCAATAAAACATTATGAAATCACTCTGTTTAATTGTCTCGTTTTGCTTTTAGCCCTGCGCAGAGCTCAGCTGCTCTAACTTGTTACCCTCCTTATCACTGCTTTAATAGGCAGCTTGGAAATCACTCACCTTTTTTATGTTGCATTAATTCCAGGTGAGAACAACAAAGCGAAAGGTGCAATTAAATTAATATCCTTATTCGCATCCCCACCCTCTGTGGGGAGTTCTTCCACTTATCTTTGGAAAATAGACACCATATTTCTTTCTGGTTTAATCTCTAAGCTCCTGAGATCCTCCCTGCTTTGTTAAAGATTAGCGCAAACAGGAAATTAAATTCAGTCTAACATTACTGGGAATTTTTGGTCCAAATACGTGAAAATAAATTTTTGTTCATCTTGTGCAAAAGATCCATATCACTGGGCACCCCCTAAAAATGGATATAATTACTTGACTCTATGTATTAAATAATCATATTCATTTTTAGATACATTTATTTTTAAATCACGTTTCATTACTCAGAGTTGAAATTTTTTTTTATATTATTAAATGGGACATTAAATTATCTGATTCATTTAATATTTTATTGATATATTTATTATTTGAATCAGTTATTAGATAAATAAAATACTTCACTTATTTCATGAGACATTTTTACATATTTTATCTCTCCATAAACTTCAGAAATCATATCAGGACCGTGAAGAAAAAGTCATGACCTCACACTTTATAGCGAGCCCCCGGGGGTGGCGACCCCTGGAAAATAATGAGGTTAGCTGGAAACTTTAAACCAGTTTCCATTTTCTGCTGAAGAAAGGTATCCCCACAGCATTATACTGCCACTGCCATGTTTGAGAATAAACGCAGTGATGCATTTTCGACCAATTTTTTGTTTTTGACTATGGATATTAATTTGTAAAACAAAAATGCTAATCCTTTTGTTGTCCCACTATGGGGAAATTTGTTCTTATCACCCACCCCCTTGGGGGGCAGTGGGCTGCCATTGTGCTGCACCCGGGGAGCAATCAGGGGTTAAGGGTTTTGCTCAGGAACCCAGAGTGCAGACTCCCATTTCCTACTGGAAAACTTTGAATGCCTTCTTCTTAACTTACATGAGAAACTATAAGGTAAAAAAATAACTTTTAGCAGTGATTGCATTTTAAAATTATTTTTTACTAATGTAACATTTTTTGTACCACTACTCTTGATACAAGCTTGATATTAATTGATTGAAGTTTCCTTAAACTCTACTTGCCACAAGTAACTCAAGCTATTCCATATCAGGCGGATATCGCATCATTTATATTTCATTTCATATTGCTTTTTCCAAATCACATTCTCCTCACTTCTGGGGGCGGGCTTTCTTCTGGATTAAGGAGGAAAGACGCATTTCTATTGGTCTGCTGAATGTAAGCAACAGTAGCTACATTTACATGCACAAATTTTCCCTGATCCGTTCAATATATTCAATTCAATTCAATTCATTTTTTTTCTATAGCGCCAATTTTACACCACAAGTCATCTCAGGTCACTTTCCTTCACCAGATCATCCAGTCAGATTGATTCAAAGTTTTCTATTTAAGGAAAACCAGTTGATTGCATCGACTCATTGACACTTCAGCAATCCCTCACACTAAGCATG
>NW_015150560.1:728410-734032 GCF_000732505.1 Cyprinodon variegatus
GAATTCTGACAATAAAAAAGTCAGAATTCTGAGATTAAAGTCAGAATTCTGAGAAAAAAGTCAGAATTCTGAGATTAAAGTCAGAATTCTGACTTTTTTCCCATGTTAAACTGAAATAAAATTTAAAAATCAGTTAACTTTTTTTCCTCTTCCGTAGATCAACACTCACTCACCTCCATTGCCTCAGCTTGTTCACCGATTCTTAGCGTTCACAGTGGCGTAATCCAGATCACATGATGCTGTTATGGTAAGTTTGCACAGAAATGCAATATTTACTGACAATCTGAGCAAAAACAAGGGTTAAAAGGCAAAAATAACAAGCATTACGCCATAAGAATGCAGTTATTTGTCATTATAAGCTTTGAAAAGGTGGAACCAGTGTGAGTTACTGGTGTACATTTTAAATAATGTGTCTAAGTACCTTTAACAGTGGTTTATTTTCAGCACATGAAGGAAAGGACTGTTGCACTCATGAAGATTAGACCGTGATAATGATTGATAAAAAAACATTATTTTACGTTTATTAAAATGACATAATAAATTAGTAAAAGATCAGACACTTCTTATTCCCCACGAGTGAAATAAAAACGCTTCAGCGTTTATTGAAGCAAACAAAATCCTTCCTCTCCCTCGCTCTTCATCCTTGTGTTTTCTTGCCAAACTCTTCAGGCAGATATTCCCCCACAGCCAGACGCTTGCAGTCTGAATACGCTGCCTGATAGTTGGTATGTAATAAAGGGCCTGCAGCCTTCCTCTCTTACTGAGCAGTAAGGGCCTGTCGTCCTGATAATGCCATGCATGGATAACTGAGTGAAACGGCATCAGATACGGAAAGCAGCGGGCTTAAGGGAAATGAAATTTATTTGGAGGAAGGAGAGAGCGAGGGCGGCGAGCAAAGCGGCGGCAATAATTGAAACTGGGAGCGTTCAGTTGGGGAGAGAAATTGAGATGTTGTCACCAAGTTCTCCTTATCATCATCAGGACCAGTGTGCAAAAAGCAATTAAAGAGTCACAGAAAAGATCTGGAGGTGTTCAGGATCCAGGAGAGCAGAACGCAAATCAAAAAAGGTCTCCTGAGGTCCTGAGGAGACAAATCTGATCCAGCTTTCTGTTGTATGAACAACTTCCCCTATCAGCTGCAGATAATCATTTCACTTACTTTTGATTAATATTCTACTTGGCCACAAAATTAAAACCTCGGACTTGTTTAAAAGTTAAAAATAAAGCTTTTTTTTTTCGTGTCTGCATTGATGATAATTGCTTTCAGCCCAGAATGTGGTTTAATGTTCACAGTTAAAAATAAAAGAGCGTCTGAATGGAAATATGAGCCACATTATGTCCATAGATGGAGTCAGCTATGCCAAGTAGCACTCACTGTGAAAGCATATGAGAGCCTGTGGGTGCTAGCTGCTTTGTTCTCCTTCATCTTACTGGTTTTTTTTTTTCTGGAATCATTAAAAAAATGTCTCTACACTCTCTGATCTGTTTCCTTTAGTTTGTTCATATAAATCAAGTTCAGATTTGATTTAAAACGACTTAAAAAACCAATTAAACTCAAATGTAGCACAGCCTGCATCAAATAAATAGTTGGTAAATAATTAAGTAGATTTTGTTCTGCAGTTCAGGGTAAATGGCTGCTTTCCTCAGCGAGTCACTCAGTTTACTGAAAAGCTTGTTTTTTTCTCTTGACTTAATTCACATTTGTTTACTTAAATTTGTTTTACTTGTTTACTTCTGTTCGGCTGCGGGAAAAAAAACATCTGAAACATGAGCTGGGAACAACGAAAAGCTCTTTATCTATGGAGTGAATTTTGTTCCAGTGTTTTTACAAGCAAGAAACGCATTATGTAAATCGCAGTTTGATGAAAATGCAAAAATAACAGTTTTCGGGATAATTTTTAATTTTTTTTCTTTATGCACATCCTTTTTATTTTCTATTTCTTTTTCAGATTTCTCTTTTTCAGGGTAAATTCATTCTTCTTGAAGTTGCATTTAACAGATGACATTCTTTCTACTTCCTTCCTGTGTGTTTGCTAACGTCTGTGCTGACCAATAGAAACGCATCTTCACTCCTCACTTCATTTTTATTGGTTAAGAGCAAACAGTTGTACTGCGTTACGTTTGTGCTGCCAAAATCAGAGACATTGATGGAAACTTCCAGGGGTCACCAAAGGTCGATCAGAACCGGTGTTCTGTCAGACCAGCATACCCATAGTCAATACGCATGCGCAAGAAATCCGGTTTGTATTTAGTTTTGTACGAAAAATAGATTTAAAATACCTGAACGGGCGTGTATCCTTTTAGTCATGTACAAAAAAAAATATTTAAGGTTAGATCGCTATACGCTTCAAAAAACACCAAAAAGTGGGTAATTAAATTGTTTTTTTTGTTCATGATACATGCCCGTTGTGGTAGTTTAAAGTCTATTTTTCATACAAAACTAAAGGGTTAAACGTGTATTGAATATTGGTATGCTGGTCTGACCTGGTACCCTCGTCTGACAGAATATCGGACAAAATTCAAACTAAAAATCGAGCACAAACATTTGACTCCATCTTTTGTTTAATTCGGTTAACTCGGGGGGTCGGCAGTCGACCTTTTGACCTTTGGTTAAAAACTTTAAAACAAAAGCAGCAAAACGTCCAGTTGTGCTGCCAATCTGTTTGATTTAAAGATGGTGACATTTGATGACCTCTGGAAGGTTCAAAATGGAAGCAGCATAAATGGAACATGTCTATTTTGTTTTTTGGTTGGAGCTAGTTGGAGCTAGCCTCGTGAGACCATCCTGATCTTACGAGCTTTCAAGGTTTCACTCGCAGATAAGTCTGGAGACTCTCCGTTAAAGAAACTTTGGAGCCGTTCACCAAACGAACGTCCAATCAGTGTTGGCTTTGAGGCGGGTTGAGGTGTGACGCAAAGAGAAGCGCGACAGTTCAGTCTAAAGAACATGGCGGCTTCAGCCGATGAAACTAGCGTTAGCGTGGCTATCGAGCAAGTTTTATCGGAATTACAGAGTATTTCTTCACTGAAAGAAGAGCAAAACACTGCTCTGGAGGCTTTTCTCAGAGGAAAAGATGTTTTTGCTCTTCTCCCGACTGGTTTTGGCAAGAGTTTGATCTATCAATTGGCTCCTCTTCATCGTCGCTCTGTTAGTACGTCATATGCTTCGTTGATCTGATTGGTTTATTTGGCCCGTCTATCACCAACATAGGCCAATCAGCTAACCAGTGTTTTCGCCCCTTCCCTAAATTACTTTAACGGAAGGTTTCCAGATGGATTGAGGTTAAGTTGGAGCTAGGGTTGTCAAAAATGATCGATACTCTGATGCTATAAATATAAATATATTTATTTGCCTCTGGTTTATTGGCATTTTTTTCCCCCATGGTTTTAAAACTGGCTTTGAGTATTGAATATTCTCCTGGGTATCAATGTGGAGTTTGGTGTTTTATTATCATGCCAACCGTAGCTGGAGCTGGTGCTTCATGAAGCTGCTGCTGCCTTTCTATCATCACCAGGACATTTCTGCCCATTTCGCTGCACATTATCTTCTAAAAAAATTTATTGGTGGAATGGGGAAAAAAAGTGGCATCACTTTAGTGTAATTCCAGCTATAATATTCCTAATCTTTTTTCCTTCGCTGTAATTTATTCTCCTCTCTTTCCTCTTTTTGGTTTTGTTTTTCCAGGAATCACAGCAGAGAAAAGTGTCCCCCGACCTTTCTGTCAGCTGCTTTTAGTTTTAGGTTTGTTTTAATTATGTTGCATCCGGTTTCAGTTCTGAGTGAAGCTTTGAGAAGTTGAGGCTATTTTATAATCAACTTGGCTGAATGAGATGATCAGACATTAAAGCTGCAGTAAAGAGATTCTTCACTAACAAAGTAGAACAATGATGAAGGTTTTCTTCACGCTCTCTCACATTCCCATGATGTTCTGGCGCACCTCAATAAGCTAAATCTTGTCATTTGCTTCCTCCAAAATAGATTTTCAAAAGGGAATTTAAATGGGCCAACTATGAAAGATGCCACGGGGCGAGGAATGCTCAAATTACCAACAATGTGGAGAAAAATGAGTCTGAAGGCAGACCAGAGCCGTTGGGGGGTTTGAAGATGTGGGTAGACTGATGCACTTTCACAGACAATTCATCAAAAGCCTCTTTTTCATCCCGCACGGCACACGCCGGCCGTTTCCCCCTCTCCTCCCGCACGATCAGCCCTCTCCGTTCACTGAACGCTGATGGAACGCCGTCGATTTTCTGACCGTAGATAAGAGCTGCATTCACAGACACAGGAAAAAAGTGGAAAAATAGAAAAAAGAAAGATAAAGATGAACAATAGAGACGATAGGAGGAAGGAGGGGAAGGAAAACAAAGGGATAAGTAGCGACAGACAGAGAGAGGGAGAGCAGGATGGCGGCAGCTCTGTGGGGGGGCCCATGGTAATGAACAGGTGGTGGGGGGAAGAGAAGGTTAAGCCAGTTTCTGTGGGTGTCGTTGGAACCCACCCCGTGCTGTGTGGACAGATGTGTGGACGGGCCGCTAGCTCCCCCCCACCAAACGCTGCTGCCAAAGCCCACTAGCTTGCGCTCAAAAACTCACTCATTTATCCGCCTTTGTTCTTTGTTATTTTTGGACACCAGTGAAAAATAACCATCTCCCTCAGAGGGAGGAATCACAGTCCCGTCTCCCCGGTCTCATCCGCTTCTGGGTTCTGGTGTCCAAGTGAAGGACGTCGGCCTGTGGCGGCTACTCTGCAGAGCTGCTTGGCTTTATTTAGGGATGCAGGTGTGAGAGGAAGGCCCACGACGCTACTGCTCTAACGAACGTAGACGCCTTCACCGTTATTTAGCTTCAGGCAGCCAGGAACAGGATGCTGTGACTCAAACCTTCCCTTTGCTTTTGTGTAATAAGCGAGTAGTTTCACAACAGGCTGGATGTGACGGTTGTTTCTAGTTTGTTTATGAGTTCGACGTCGTCACCTCAAATAATTCAAACCGTATTTATGTCGGGGAAAAAGCAGAGGGAAGAAAACTGAAGATCATCCGAACATCGTTTACAGAATCCTGCAAAAGTATTTACAATTTTTTCTGATCAGAGTCAAAATCTCTTTTGTTTTACTGGAACATTTCATAGAACAAAACCCACTCAGCAGCAACATGGTTGACTTGTTTCTGGCCTCAGAGCTTCATTGGAGAACTCTAGGCGTGTTTCCATCAGCATTTTATCCTGTGCATATTTTGAAGCATCGCTTTAGAAGAGCTAAGTAGAAACAGTACAAATACGAATCATTAAAGGTTTTATAATATATGCCCTTCAGATGGAAACACAATAGTAGTAGTTTTGACTCAGGCGACTGATTAGCTGTTTTCACGGCCACTGTCCTTAAAACAAACACTGGAATCTCTCAATATCTCTGCTATGTAACATCGCTAATTCTTGCTGACCTTATAAAGTACAACAAGCTGCATTGCAACACATTCTTAGTGGAAAAGTTCGGTTATTTTCAGAATTCAAACTTCTATAGGTACTTTAAATATGAAATTATTACAAACTGTTCAAAAAATGCTAAGTGTTTTTAATTAAGAGTCATTTTCATTGGAATGTGCTTTACTGCAGACCAGACCATGT
>NW_015150560.1:734736-737428 GCF_000732505.1 Cyprinodon variegatus
CTATTTAATAATTCATTTATTTTATTAGGCTACATTAAAAAAGGTCATTTCGCGTCCCATTTTAAAGGAGATAATAGCGTATAATGCATGAATGCGATCCATTTTCCAAAACCGCTTAACGATCACTTTATGTAAACCCATTCTATATTGTTAAGTATAATTAGTGTATGTTTTTTATCACACTTAAATTAAATAAATATTATTTTACAAATATGTTCCAACATTTTAATTGACGTGAGAGCATGGGGGCGCTCTGCTATTTTTCCCCAAAAGCATTTTTCATAATTTATTTTTTTTTTTTTTCAGATTTGTTTATTTCTCTTTTCAGGTTAAGTTTTATAAATGTCTTTCTTTTTAAGCTGCATTTTCCAGATCACGCTCTCTTTACTTCTGTGGGCGGGCTTTCCTCTGGAGGGAGGAGAAAACACAGATTTCTATTGGTCTGCTGGATGTTAGCATCAGCACTAATTGGTCAACAGTGTTCATTTTTATTTGGCTTAAAGTGAAGTGAATGTGATCAATGAAGCTCAATTCAGAAGGAATTAAATCCAAAAAAGGAGAAATTATGAAATCTGTAGAGAAAGAGAACTTTTTAAAATAAAATTTAAGAAAAGAGTAAATTCACTTTTAAAGTTAAATTAAAATGTATTTTTTTTATTTCATTTTTGGGTTCCATTTTTTTTTTTTTTTTGCTGTATTTCTATTTACCAAATGTGTTCTTTGCAACAACAAAAAAAAACAAAATTCCTCCAGTAAAATCATCAAACCTGGAACAATAAGAGAAAACCAAGACCTCACAATTCAAGGTCAACACCAAGGCCAGGAAAAAAAGCTTCTGAATGAAAAATACACACATCCAGAGAACCGAGGTGTCCCAGAGCCTGAATAAAATACAGTTAAACGTACTTTAACCGTATTTAATTACTTTTATCCACAAAATTCTGTTACTTTCTGTAAAAATGCTAAACTAAAAACATAAAACATCCTTTTCTCTGTTTTTTGTTGGTCCATCTCATAAAAAGGTGCGAATACTTTGACTAGGCCCTGACGTTTTTCAAGCATGCTCTCCTTTGAAAGAGAGAGGGGAATAAAAGGAAGCTGGACTGCCTGTTTGTTTGTCTCGGGTAGAAATCACCTGTGTTGGCACAGCAGAGTCTGTATTTTGTCAGTGCGCAGAGATCTGGCCTGCACCTGTTGTCAGACACACAACAGGCAGGCGCGCACACACCAGATGAAAATCAGTCGACAGCACGGCCAGCCTCATCAGATGTGCCCACTCCTGTTCCGTTCATTAACGTCCAACCGAAGGCGGCTGGCCGGCGGCCTGATGCTGGTCCCACTCGGCTAAACAGCACCCCCACAAAGCAAACACGCCGAGTGAGGGAGATGTGCAGGAAGGACAGAACAAAAAAGAAGTAGAAAATGTGCTGAAAATCGTGATGACGGCAAACAGCTCAACATGAGGAGGGGAGAGCGGTGCAAACACACACAGACACGGAAAACTTGATTCTCCCGAAGATTGGCGAGCGCAGCAGTAGCCTTGGTTTTTGGAGGTCAGCTGGGAATTTTGGATTGGCGTCGTCTGCGTGACGCCCACATGCTCTGCCCATTCTCCCCGGGATGCCAGCGCCACCTGCTTACATTGTGGATGGCAGCTTTGTTGCCCAGCGGGAGGGCTGGATAGACGGACTCACAGACAACATGTTTCGGCTAGTTTGTTTGGAAACCTGCGGCCGCCCAGCCAGAGAGAGGAAAAACTTTGGGAGAGAGGGGTGAGCGAAACAGAAACAGAGAGAGGAGGAATTTTCATGGAGTTTGCCACATCTCGCTCAATCGGACCGATAAGACGATTAACAACCAGCGGCCTGAAATGATTGGCACGTCCGTTAGACGGTCCAAAGCAAGGAGATTTTCCCCGGCCCATTTCGCTTGGCGGTGGAAGCGACGGTGGCGTTCAGCCATTCGTAATGAGCAGGTTTATCTTATAATCACACAAATCCACTAAATCTATCTGAAGTGAACATCATCACACCATATGAAACCATCTGACCCATAAAGGAAGCTGTGGGCATCAGTGCTTTCACCAAATATAACATAGAAGTGAGTTTTCCAGAACCTAACCTGCTTATAGCTGCATCACCTTTTCTCATTTTCCTTCAGAGATCATTCCGAGTCCTCACAGCCCTTCACTCTTTAAACTCTTTATGTTAAAGCCACAAACTTCAGAGTTTTTCATGTCACATGAGTTTGAATCTGAAGAGAAAAGATAATTTTACACCCATGGAAAAAAGTGTGAAAATGTCCTTCTGCAGCCTGGATAGACTTACACTTAAACAACTTTATTGTCATCTTGTATAGAACACAAAATTTCATTTTCTACAGCTCTCATGATATTTCCATTTCCTTAAAGTCCATCAATAGCTACGTTTACATGGACACAAATAATCGGATTGAAGGCCTGATCAGATCAAAAATGTTTCATGTAAACATGTCAGACTGAAGATTCTAATCCGATTCGGTTCGATCGGATATAAATTTAATTCCGAAAGAGAGAGGTGGTTTTTGCCGATCACCATTCCGATCGGCGTCCTTGTAAACATCCATTCGGATCTTAAGAGTAAAATAATCTTCACTGCGCATGTGTGCGACGTCAGCGTGACGTTTTTCCGCCTTGTCAACAACAGGAAACCAC
>NW_015150560.1:738148-739174 GCF_000732505.1 Cyprinodon variegatus
GTTCTCACCTTCTTCCAGTCTGAGGCGCTGCAGCCTCCACACCACGCAGTGAGACAGCTGCTCAGAACGCTCTCTATGGTGCTTCTGGAGAAGGTGGGGAGGATGGGTGGGGACAGGTGGGCTCTCCTCATCCTCCACAGGAAGTCCAAGCAATTCTAGGCCCTTTTGACCAGTGAGATGGTGTTTCCAGTCCAGGTGAGGGTGTCTGTGATGAATGTGGTGCTGCTGACCTCCTCTACAGCTGAGCTGTTGATGAGCAGTGGAGCGTGGTTAGGCCGGTTCTTCATGAAGTCAACCATGATCTCCTCCGTTTTCTCCACATCCAGGATCAGGTTGTTGCCTCGGCACCATCCACCAGCTGCTCCACCTCCTCTCTGTAGTTTGATATGAATGCAGCTGCTCTATGAAGGTTTGTTGGAGAATGGATTAGAAAACAAACAGCTTCACACTGACTGTGCTCCTGCTGTGTTGAACTGTTGCCTTGCAGAAAGAAGGTCCTGGGTTTGAATCCCTGCCTAGTGTGTTTCTGCATAGAGAGTGCATATATCACAGTTGGGTGGAGCTGAAGTACAGAGATCAGGTCTTTGGTTAGTCTCCCATTTATACACCTCCTGTTCAGTCACTGTTTGCTGGTTCCTAATTGTTGTTTTGTTTCTCCGTCATCTCCTTCCTCCCCCTGTGTGTTTTCCCTGAGGTTTTCAGATTTTTTTTGGTTTTCACCATTTTGTACGCTTTTTGCCACTATTTTCCCTTCATTAAATCTTCAAAACTCACCCCAGCCTCCTCATCTCTGCATTTGGGTCCTCAACCCAGACAAATGGTAGTTACGGCCGTAATTACAAACTCAGCAAAAACAAAGGGTAAAACACTCGAACAATGAATGATAGGCAAAGAAATTAATGTTCGATCCAACCACTGTGAGCCACTGGGGTAAGCATTTAAAAACAGCCATAACACAGAGTACATGTCAGACTTAATAATATTACTTCAGCGATAGTTTCAAGGTGTTTCTTTATTGTATGTCTC
>NW_015150560.1:741549-743272 GCF_000732505.1 Cyprinodon variegatus
ACAGGTTTTCTTCCTTTTATGGTATGATCATGAATATTTAGATGAGCTGTGCTCTGATTGGTCGGTTTACAACGAGCCAAGCTGCTGAGCAAAGACGCATCATAGCAACTAGAGTCCTGCATGGGTCGAGTTTTACCAACCCGCACCCACCTGAACCTGTTAGGATGACTACCGAACCTGACCCGTCACCCGCGGATATCTTCAATTCAAATCCGAACCCGACCCGTTGATATTTAACCCGCAACCCGACCCGTTAACACATCAAGTAATAGGCTATAGTACGCTGCGCTGCAGAGCAGCACCATTAACACTGCAGCAGACGTGTATGCACTGACTGTGGCCTTTTTTAGGGGGAAACCCCCACCGCCGGCAGGGCTTTAAGCTACAAGGGTGACCCCAGTGCCTGATTAATATAACATTTCTGATGTCCATAACAACACACACGGATAAAAAAAAATCACCAACTACCCGCCCACACTAAAAAAATATCCGCCCGACCCGTTTATTTTTGTTTATGTATTTTTCACCCGCAAAAGAGCATTTTAGCGGGTGACCCGTCGGGGACCCGTGGGTACCCGACCTGTTGCAGGACTCTAATAGCAACAAGCACTCACTCACTGAAACATCAAATTGTTGATATGGTAGGGAGACCAGACGTGCTGTTTTTCCCGGACATGTCCTACTTTTCATACCTAGAAAAATGTCCAGGGGGAATTTAAGAATCGTCCAGGATTTTGATCGACTACAGTGCAGCAAATAGTTGAAACACACCGTCAGCTCCAGGGCTGGTCTGGGAACCCCGGGGGATGGGGGCAGGGAGCCAGTGGGGGACGGAGCGACCGAACCCGACCCGCTGACGGTAGCCTGGACACAGGCTGCTTCTCCATTTCAGCCACTGAACTATCGTTATTCATCTACGACAATGGAAACTCAGTTTTGCATTCTATGACCCCTTTAAGAGTAGCTCTTCTTATTTCTCTTTTTAAATGTAATATTTAGTATTTTGTTGTTTTTGTTACTTTCCATCACGCTTTTCCCAAGCAGGGTGGCGAGGGGTGCTGGTGTCTATCTCCAGCTGTCTTCGGGCGAGAGGCGGGGTCCACCCTGGACAGGTCGCCAGTCTATCGCAGGGCAACAAAGAGATACACAGGACAGACAACCATACACACTCACACCAAACAAGGACTCAGAGAAGCCAATTAACCTAACAGTAATGTTTTTGGACTGTGGGAGGAAGCCGGAGTTACCCGGAGAACATGCAAACTCCAGGCAGGAAGACCCCGGACCGAGAGTTGAACCCGGAACCTACAAACTGCCCCACTGAGCAGCCCATTATTTTACATTTTCACATATTTTTTTATTGTTTTATTACTGTTCATTACTGTTTTTCTGATAGAGTTTTACGAATTTTGTTGTTTTTAAATTGCCTTCAGAGATCATGTTCTCTTTTTTTCTATTGGTCTGCATATTGTATTAGTCACGTGTGTTTAGAGAGCAAGCGGATATCTGAAAATATCGAATCTCCTCAAAATATAAATATTTAAACTTTGAAATGAGGAAATCTGTAAAATTTGAAACATCCTGAAAAAAGAAATTCTGAGAAAACAGCAATGATCTTGCTCTTCAAACCTTCTTTTGGTTGAAATGTTTAACCCTCTAAAGCTCGATCCAAAAATAAAACAAAATAGAAGATTACATTTTTTTGGTTTGAAGTCCTTATTTG